>NW_011889257.1:119877-126210 GCF_000151845.1 Pteropus vampyrus | reverse complement strand
CTTGACTTGCATTGCTTTAGACACATTAAGCTAGCTGACAGTATTGTGGAGATATTTCCTTGCTGGCTCATAATTTTTGTTAGAGTTCTAATCATCGATGCATTTGCCTTGGTGTGGTACACAAATCTCAGGCATTCATTGTTATTTATGAAAGAGATGGTTTCACAATTTTGTATTTTATGAACTTCTTCCTTCCTTCCTTGCCTTATTTTGAGATGTTAAGAAGTAAAATATGCAAAAACTGAAAACAATATGGGTTTTGCATATATCTGTACGGGCATACCTCATTTTATTGCACTTCACAGACATTGTGTTTTGTTTACAAATTGAAGGTGTGTGGCAACCCTGAGTTGAGCAAGTTTATGGGCGCCATTTTTCCAACAGGCTCAGATGATGGCATTTTTTAGCAATAAAGTATTTTTAAATTAAGGTAGGTACATTGTTTTTTTTTTTCCAGACATAATGCTATTGCACACTTAATATACTACAATGTAGTATAAATATAGCTTTTGTATGTACTGGAAGACCAAAAAATTTGTGTGATTTGCTTTATTGTGATATTTGCTTTATTGTAGTGGTCTGGAACCGAACCCGCAATATCTTTGAAGTATGTCTGTAATATGAGCAGGCTAAGAAATTTTTATATTCACAAATTGGATAATTAATTTCAAAGTTAAGTAGAGTCTGCTGTTTCATTCATTTATTAATTTGTTTATTTATTCAATGTAGACTTTAGACTCTAATGGGAAAGACAAATGAACTAATAAGCAAATAATGTGAGTTGTTTATTTGATAACTGATACGTTTTTAATGAAGATCATTAATAGAAAGGTGTGATACGTACCAAGTTGTGAGGGGAACTGTTTCTTAGCATGGCTATAAAAGGCTTGACTTAGAAGATATTCAAACCAAGTCTGGAAAGATGAAAAGAGCCAGATGGCCTGGGCAGGCAGAATCATCTAGGTGAAGGGAAGAGTATGTTCAAAATCTATAGAAAAGAATCAGTTATTAAACTGAAAGGAGACCAAATGTTTCTTAAAAAGTTTTTATTACATGTATTCAATAGCTTAATGGTAATTCTTCTTGGTACAAAAGGGACGTAAACTATAATTTCTTGACCATTTATTATGCACCAGGCATTTTATTGGATGATTTATATTTCCAAATGAATATCTCATCAATACTTCATATTCAGGAGGGTTATCATCATCATCCTATTCTATATACATCTTTTTAAATTTCTTATACTGGTGAGTAACAACCATCATCCACTCAGTTGTCCAAGTCCCAAACTCAAAAGCCCTTCTAGGTTTCCCCATCTCCCACACCCAATTTGTCCACATATTTATTCACTCTGCTCCATAAGTAAATTCTTGATCTATTAATTTTGTCTCCATCCCTACTGCCATTACACTCACCAGATCCTACCTATAGTATTGAATTGCCCTCTTCACTGTTCTCTCTTCCTTAATTTTACCCTTCTCTAGTTCATCCTCCAAAATCTCTTGAGAATGATCTTTCTAGAACAAACATAACATCAGCTCTTTGCTCAAAATATGTCACTGGCTTCTCATCACCTTTAGGAAAAAAAAATTCCTTGGCATGACAAACCAGTCTCTTCATTCTCTGGCCCTTGCCTATCTGGTCAACTTTATGTTCTATAACTGCTCTTTAATATCCTCTACTACAAACCTCTTGCCTAAACATACTCTTACATATTCTCATCATTTACACCATTCATCTTTCTGTCTAGAATGTTTTCCTTATGTTAGTATCTCTAATAAATGTGTATTTGAGTCCTTAAAGTCTCAGCCCAAGGTTATATTTCTGGTAAGGAGTTTCTTGATTCTTCTAGGCATTTCCAGACTGACTTCCCCTCTCCTACCTCTACACATCATAATTACACTGATTACCATATCCTATTAGAATGATTTATAAGTCTGTATCCCTGCAACCCCAAGGCCCCTTGAGTGCCGAGTCTGCCTCTTTAACTTCATCCCCTCACCCCTTGTATCATACCTGAAATATAGTAAATGTCCTATAACAATTTGTCGAATAACGGTTTAACCTAACAATATTCTCAGCAACTCCTCTCTATTTTGCTAATGATAATCTGAGGCTTACAGGAGTTAAATTATTAGTAAGTGCAAGAGTTAGCGTTTAATATCAGGATTGTTTAATCACAGAGTAATTGCTTTGTCCTTATAGGGGGCCATTCCTCTACTGGTTGATTATACTTTTACTTAACTAAGATATCTCTGTAGATATTATTGAGTTTAGCTTTAAGAATCTGTGCACTTTGCCTGACCAAATCTGTCAGGCAAATCAGGATGGAAGCTATGGAATCACTAGGCTTGTTCCCTCTCACCTCTTCAACCCTTTCCACAGTCTTATTAGCTCTGTCAGATTCTAGGAATATGTCACTTTTCCTAAATCCTAGGAGGACTCTGGGTGGAGAAATACACCTTTTTAGCTAATCATGTCCCCTTCTCTAGCCCTTATTCATGAACAAGCAGAGCTGTGGTGAGGTGGATGCAGAAAATAGTGACTTTAAATAAAGAATTATTAACAAATGTTATGGTGATATTTTCACAAAGCAATTTACAATGTAGTGCTTTCTCATCTTTATATTTTTCTATAGTATTGGGTTATCACTTCAGTAAAAACATAATCATTTTGTGAGATGCAATTTGAAGAGTTTCTTAATATAAGTAGTAATATGTATGTCTCAACTGAAGTAGATACTGAGGTTTTTTATTGGTCTTCAATTGGTATCATCAAAGAATCAACCAGCTAAGAAAGTACTTAGTTTCTTCATCCAGAGGCAGGAATTAATTAATAGCATAAACAAACTGTTCCTTCAAATACAAAAAATAAGACTCAAAAGCCCTCTGTTCTCTGAGAATTGAGAGCCTATGTATGAGACATCTATATTACTGTAAGCAGAAGGACTGTTGAAAGAACTGATATTGCTATTGACTATGAAAAAATACAACTATCCAAAATCTGTCTAGTAATGCTGCTACATGGCAGGCACTAATATCCGGCGATTCCCTGTCATTCTGTGAACTCCCAAAGGGAATTGTCCATAAATAAATAAATGTAGGTATATATACATACATATACATACATAAATATATACTTATCTATTATAGCTTTCTTAATATGCTGCTGCTCTTAATCCCGTTACCACATAGCATCCGTCAGAGTGAAGTTTTAAAGTTGTTTAAAATGTAAGAAAGGAATCAGATTTACTGGTATTAAGTAGAAAAGAGGCAAAAAGACTTTAAGTAAAAATTCTTGTACCAAAATGAGAAAGATGACAGTAAAATACACACGTGAACACACATACACACACACGCACACACACACACACACACGAGAAGGGTGCAGAGTAAATTGTAGAAGGCTTGAAGGGAAATGGACTTCACTCATTTTACTAGAACCACTCATGTAATGGGGATTTCTAACAATCTTAAATTCTTTCCCAAATCCCAACCTGTAACTTATTTCATGATCTCTATCAGGAAAATATCTTTTACTTCTCTGTAATGCCAACACCTACAAATTTAATAAGTAGAATCTATTTTAGAAGTGAAACTTCCATATAACATTTACTTCAAAATTACTGTTTTTAGACTTCAATAAAAATTAGTAAACATAACCAAATTATAACCAATCTAGACATTAATAAACCTGCAGTATATATGATTCAAGAAATAAAAGAAGAATTAGCAATGGTTTTGGAGTCCCTACAGGAAAAGACTCCATAAAAACAGCTGACATTATAACTATCAAGTCCTTAAGCAGTATCAGCTGAGGGATACTTAAACCCCTATTTTAATAGTTTAAACATAATTCTTACATTAATATTTCCCTAGACTTAATGATTTGAAGCATCATGTTATTGATTTAATTCAACAAATTTTTATTGAACAACTATAGTATTTAATTATCTGAAAAGCATGACCCCTTAATGTTCTCTGAATCATTACTATTAGCTAAAATAGTGGTTCTGACCATTAGAATATCTTAGGTAGCTTTTTTAAAATTCCAATTCCCAGGCCACACCTCAGCTGAATGTTATAAGAATTCTTGAGTATAGAACCCAGGCATCTGTAGTTTCTTGAGTTTCTCTTGTGATTCCAAGAAATAGTGCTTCTCTTTCTCTTATAATTTCTGCATATAGTAACCTGACACGTCACTTTGGAATTTGACATTTATTATGCATTGGTGTCTTGGTTTAAACTTCCGTTTTAACACATTGTTATTTAAGCAGTTTAAGTTAGTTTTTTTCCCTCTATTCTCTCTGAGATAAGAATAAAATGAAAAAAAAAAACCCAACTTATTCCCAAAATTTACAGGCTGAATCTAAAATATGTTGGATTGAGTTTAACTGTTCTTTGAAGTCTGAACTTTCTGCCCCAGATTCTGAAAAATATAAAGAATGAAAATGGTGTTAGAGGCAGAATTAGAATTAGAACCCATAGTTTATACAGTGTGACATTCTATTACACAAAAATAAACTAATAAATTTATTTACTTCATACATTTATCAATATTTGATAGAGAGATGAATTAGAAAAAAACTGTGAGAGAAAAGAAGTGGAAATATAACTACATATAATGGGATTGAAATGGGAAGCTTAAAAACCTCAGAAAGAAATGTTTACTCTTAAAGTGCACATCAATTTATGGCCGAATGTTTCTAGGTTGCACTTAATGTAAGAAATAGGTGTAAATTCATGTCATAGCAGTTTAGTTTTCAGGACTTGCTAGAAAATAGAATGATTTGGAGGTGCCTGCTACTCTGATGGAGCACTGCTTTGTTTCTTATGTCAGTGCTCATCAATGAATCTAGCTCTGCTGGTGTCCTGTCTAAAAGCTTGAACCTTGGAATAACTAAGTAAACTTTAGGGTAAATCCTACAAATTATTTGTATAAAATGTATATATATTTACAATACAGTATCTGAGGAGAATAACATATCTTTTATGTCTATGGATAATTTATTATTCAAGATGACCCTTAAGAAATAAGTTGAATTTCTTACTGTATTCAGTTATCCTGATTAGATCTTTGCATGAGGAAAAAAAAATATGCAAGCTAGAATCTGGGTTAGGAATCTTCGATTTTTTTTCTTTGCTCTTTAGCGTGTGAACTATGAAATGTAATGTTTGGACCTGCCCTCGGACACTGAAGTAATATTGTTCTCACAATCCATTTGATTTTCCTATCAATATTATCCTAAACAGATAATATTGAAAAAGAATGTTTTTCCAAGAAAATATTATTTCGAATAGTTGTAGGAGAAGTCTGTATGCCATTCTTCCCCTCATTTTCTCTTACAGTAAGTGTACTTTGTGTTCTTCAGTTCTTCCGATGTTCCAAAATTGATTCTGCCTCAGACTTTTGCACATGTTCCCCACGTGAAACGTTCTCCCCCCACCTCACTCCCTTTTCTTACTGTTAAGAAACATATTTTCCTCCTTGATCTCATAAGAAAAGTTACTTCTTTGGAAAAGCATCCTTTGGGGATGTAAGCATCCTTTGGGGATGTCTTTCCAGCAGAGGAAAGACAGTCAATAATATTGTAATAACTATGTATGATGTTAGATGGGTACTGGACATATCATGGGGATCATCTTGTAAGATATATAAATGTCTAATCACTATGTTGTACAACTAAAACCAATAGAATATTGAATGTCAGCTGTAATTGAAAAATTTAAAAAAAAATGAAAATTAAAAATATAAAGTAACCAAAGTATCCTTCGATGCCCGGAGTGGGTTTATTTCCATCGTATTATGTTCTCTCTGCTACTTGTGCTTCTCCTTTGTAATACCTGTCACAAGTGAAAGTATTCATGTAATTATTTGTTTAATATCTTCTCCCAGCTAGACTGAACTTTTCATGAAGGGGCTATTCTACACAAGACATTTACAAATGACAATTTTAATATTCTCTAACTGATTTCAATTTACTCCTAAAAGTGGGGCTGTGAAGATAAGGCTCATGTCATTCTTATTCACTGCTGTATCCTTAGCCACTTGGTACAACATCTGGCTCATAGTGTTCATTCAATAAATGCCTATTGAATGAATTAATGAATATATGGAAGAAATGTGTTAACTTTTAGTAAGGTGAAGAGTTATCTCTTTAGGTTTATCTGTTCTGTCAAGTTTTATAACTTTTATATATTAGTTTTATTTTTTTAATTTTCTAGTTCTTTAAATATTTGCATATTAGGTATATTGCAGACATTTGCGATTCATGTCAACTTTCAGTCTTAAAATATCTTTTGTAAAATTGAGGCTGCACAACATAACTTA
>NW_011889257.1:81930-119827 GCF_000151845.1 Pteropus vampyrus | reverse complement strand
TTTCCTATCAATATTATCCTAAACAGATAATATTGAAAAAGAATGTTTTTCCAAGAAAATATTATTTCGAATAGTTGTAGGAGAAGTCTGTATGCCATTCTTCCCCTCATTTTCTCTTACAGTAAGTGTACTTTGTGTTCTTCAGTTCTTCCGATGTTCCAAAATTGATTCTGCCTCAGACTTTTGCACATGCTCCCCACGTGAAACGTTCTCCCCCCACCTCACTCCCTTTTCTTACTGTTAAGAAACATATTTTCCTCCTTGATCTCATAAGAAAAGTTACTTCTTTGGAAAAGCATCCTTTGGGGATGTAAGCATCCTTTGGGGATGTCTTTCCAGCAGAGGAAAGACAGTCAATAATATTGTAATAACTATGTATGATGTTAGATGGGTACTGGACATATCATGGGGATCATCTTGTAAGATATATAAATGTCTAATCACTATGTTGTACAACTAAAACCAATAGAATATTGAATGTCAGCTGTAATTGAAAAATTTAAAAAAAAATGAAAATTAAAAATATAAAGTAACCAAAGTATCCTTCGATGCCCGGAGTGGGTTTATTTCCATCGTATTATGTTCTCTCTGCTACTTGTGCTTCTCCTTTGTAATACCTGTCACAAGTGAAAGTATTCATGTAATTATTTGTTTAATATCTTCTCCCAGCTAGACTGAACTTTTCATGAAGGGGCTATTCTACACAAGACATTTACAAATGACAATTTTAATATTCTCTAACTGATTTCAATTTACTCCTAAAAGTGGGGCTGTGAAGATAAGGCTCATGTCATTCTTATTCACTGCTGTATCCTTAGCCACTTGGTACAACATCTGGCTCATAGTGTTCATTCAATAAATGCCTATTGAATGAATTAATGAATATATGGAAGAAATGTGTTAACTTTTAGTAAGATGAAGAGTTATCTCTTTAGGTTTATCTGTTCTGTCAAGTTTTATAACTTTTATATATTAGTTTTATTTTTTTAATTTTCTAGTTCTTTAAATATTTGCATATTAGGTATATTGCAGACATTTGCGATTCATGTCAACTTTCAGTCTTAAAATATCTTTTGTAAAATTGAGGCTGCACAACATAACTTAGAAGCATGACTGCTTCATTAATTATGAATTATGACTGTAACACAACAGCTAAATAGAAATATCTAGTTGTAGATGTATCTGTTCAATAACTAGTAGAATTAGGAAGTCAGAATTTAAGAGCTAGAACCACCATAGGTTTAATTTAGCACAACCAAGACATGTTCTAAATAAATACTTACAAGTAATAAGTATTTTACCCAAGGTCAGAAAGATAATTAGTAGTAGAATAAAATTTAATTTCAATTTCTTTACTTCTTTTTATACTGGAAGGTACTCCATAGTTTTCCTGAAATATCGGTATCAGATTTTGAATGAACGTGAGGCCAACCCAGATTTGTTCATTTCTCTTAAGTGCAATCAGGAGACTGGAGTAAAGGTTTTCAGCAAGCAAATATAGCTACTAGAAATATGACTGAAGAGCCTTATGTTACCTTTACCATGATATGGCATCCATATCTTTCAAACCTCTTGGATCTCAAAATGGATAACTTACTGTGGGATATAAACCTAAAAGCACCAAATGAACAGGACAAACAAATAGACTCATGGACATGGACTATAGACTAGTGGTGACCAGAGGGTAGGGGATGGGGGAGGAGGGGGTAGGTAGATGGTTAAAAGGGTCAAATATAAGGGGTTGGGTGGAGGGTGACGTGGGTAAAGGGGATCAAATATATGGTAGCCGAAGGAAACTGGACTTTGGGTGGTAAACACACAATAGAATATACAGATGTCAAATGATAATGTACACCTGAAAATTATATAATCGTATTAACCAATGTTACCCCAATTAACTTAATTTTAAAAAATGGATAACTTGCCTGTCTCTTATTGCTAACTTGCCACACACATCTGTATGAGTGATCTGCCTGGCAGCCCTGAAAATGTTTGGCTCTCTGGTTGGATCTGTCTGCTGTGGCAGACCCAGAATTCTGTCTTTCCAATCTGAGCCTACATAATGTGGAAGAACCATGTGAGTTTTTTACACCCCACGGTATTGGGACCCTGGCACCAGAATTAGAGGTCCATTTTGAACCACGTGCTAATCTACTCAACACTTTCTATTCAGGATGCATGACAGCAGGTGTTGAAAAAGAATTAGAAGCCATGTAAGTAAAGTTGATGACAACTTATGTTTACATTTTAATACCTACTGCATTTGGCCTGTTAGAGGGAATCATAGTAGCCATTAATGACCTCGCTTGGTGGGTGCCAAGGTATTTTAGAATCAAATACCTAAAAATCTCTTGGACGTGGATTATAACACATTCTAACATATTTGTCTCTGATTTTCTTCCTACTAGAAATGGGAAATTATGTGGACAGAAAGCATATAAACTGTATTGTAGAGGATGATAAAGAAGAAAAATTTTTACAAGATTTGGTTTGGCATTGGGTCACAGAATTGAAAGATGCCCAAATCACTGTCGTTAAAGGAAATCCAAGTTATTGGGAGAATGCCATAATTGGAAGGAAAATTCAAACACTGTTCTGAGAAAACTATCGATTCTTTGTGTTTAGGCTATTCATTTATTTAAGACTAAATGTGCAAGCTACACCACAGAACACCAAATCACTTTGGAGTTGCTGCCTCGGCAGTGGCACGACAGCTAATAGAGACAGGCTTGCATTTTTCTCCTGAAGTCTTCTATCTTCCTTTAGTGCCATTGAACAAGGGCTGCTGAAGTGTCAGAAAAAATATTTATTGTTTTTCCATATGTCATTGCCCTCCTGCCAGTGACATGTATACTCATCAGTCAAATGGAAACTGCCCACCATGTTTAATTTACTGCAGTGGAAGGAAATCTGTTTGTGGGTTCCATAACATAAACCATTTTGCTGGAGATTAATGCTCTGATTTGCATGCAGCTCATGGGAGTTATATCATTAGTTTTCATGATATATCTAGACTAAATGTAAGAATTGTCACTCTTTTTTTTTTCTCTGTGGGGTCCTGCTTTTTTTCTCTCCCCTCCCTAACCTTTTCATTAACTTTCCCCTTGTTGTTCAGTAAAGCATTTTTTGTGCTTTCTCAGAGCCTGGTAGAAGATTAAGTGATTAAATTTTAGCAATACAAAAACCACGAGTAAAGTTTCTTAGATCACCTGGAAAATGACTTAGATGGCAATGAACCTCTAGTCTTGGCAATGGACTTTTATCAAACATAGGATGGTGAACTTGTAGAAAAATAAAATAGACTTTTCTCACTGACATCTGCTCCATTTATATTCTGTGAGAGATGTGGAGTAGGAAAGTTTCAGAGCTTTTAGAGTTGCTCAATTTCAAGAAAGTTTTCTAACATACTATAATTCTACTGTATAGAACTCAACATTTAACTGCATTAAGTGACATTTGTGTACTATGAGTGAAACGTTCCATAGGGGCATAATTAAATCTACTTCGACAAACCACAGCTGATTGCTACATTGGTGTATGTGGTGGTGGCAAGATTAATGAATAGGAACAGCATCGTTTATTCAGGTGCAGTTTTATAGGAGGGAAACAGTTTGTTGAGATATTTCTTCCATATCCCAGCATCTTCAAGAAAGCTCCCAAAGCATATCAAATTCTTTTACTAGTGCTCCTATAAAGAATATGTTTTTCTAAGTAAAATAAGAAAAGATTTTCTTGTAATATATAAAAAAAACTGAATATTTTCATTTTTCTGAAATTAGCCAATATAAAGATTTTACAAATTTTAAAGTTAGGCAACTGAATGATGTGAATCTTGAACTTGTATCCATAAGAGATAATGTAAATAATTAGACATAAGATGGGACATTGGTGATCTGAATGTCTAAAGTGTCCTAAGAATATTTCACTGTCTGACTTCATGCAGACATATATTAAATTCACAATTGAGACTGGAACTAAGGACCATCATCGTATGCCCAATGAGTTACATGCTAGACACATTGTTTATCAAGGCTCCTTAAGTGTCACTCAGGCTGGCCAGACACAGGTCCTTAATTGAATTTTTTACTTAGCTGTGCTACCTTACTAAAGCTTAGTTTCAGATCCCTTACTTGAAGTCTCTAGTGACCAATTAGGTCCTAGGGTTTCCTGTGATTCTAGAGTTTTCTGAGTTATCCTCGGTATATTCTGTTTAGTCTCCGGCCATCAGAAATTAACTCGCAGCTAGTATGTCTATAGTTGCAGTTGAACAAGAAACAGTGTAAGAGTGATTAAGTGCTTGTTTTCTTGAGTAGGACACACAGGGGGTTCAAATTCCACTTCCACCTTTATTTTCTGTGTGATTTTGAATAAAGTACAGCAGGTCCTCCAAAAATGTCATATAGTTCAATGTCGCTTTGTTATAACATTGATGAGAAAAAAACATCGATTCCTGGCCGGGGCCACTCTCTGTGTGTTTACACATTCTCTCAATTTGTGTGTGTGTGTGTGTTTTCTAGGTACTACGGTGTCTTCCCACATGTCAAAGATGTGTATGTTAGGTGAACAGGCGTGTCTACATTGTCACAGTGTGAGTGACTGTGGGAGTGTGCGTGACTGTGCCCTGCGGTGGAAGGGCGCCGTGTCCACAGCCGGGTCCTGCCTGCACCCTGAGCTGCCGGGAGAGGCTCCAGCCACCACGACCCTCAGCTGGAATACCCAGGTTGGAAAAGTATTCTCTGATTTGTTTTTATTAATCTTTCTTAAATGTATGTGTAGCTCACATTTATTTCAGTGTTTAATATCAGAAGAAGTATTTTGAGTCTTATATTTACAAATTTGGTGATGTTTTTTAACCAGAGATATGCTGTAGGAACTTACCTCTTGTTTTTATCAATTAGCCTCTGGTAAAACTGTTTTTGTTATACGTCATTTCATTTAAAGTCTGTTTCCAAGAACCTATCGATGATGTTAAGTAAGGACTTACTATATTCAATCTTTCCAATCCTCTGTTTCCTCTTAAAATATGTTAATAAGATGCATGAAACACTTAATAAAGTATTTGGCAGATAGAAATTACTAATCAGCATTAGCTATTATTATTGTTATTAACAATATTTAGCCCTCTAGAAATTACCTGCTGGCAGACCATAACTGCCATTCAGGCTATCTCTGAACTGTAGAATTCAAGTGAGAAGTGACAGATTTGAGAGCAAGGTGCAGGAAATATTTACTTGGTGAATTAAAGTAGGTCCTTTTCAAATTTGTTGGGAGAAATCCACCTAGGCCAGAAAGGAAGCCCAGGGAAAATCTACTCTGAACACTGAGGCATAAAATAGAATATTGAGTGTATGGAATTATATTACTGTGTGGTATAAATGGAGGTATATTCACCAAAGTGACCTAAGCCAGCCAGCACCATGCTGGGAGACCTACCACTACTGTTAGGTGTTTTGGTGGAATGTACAGTGGTATGTAGGTGTGTGTGTCCTCAGGGTAGATACTGTATCATTATGCTTTTTATAATTATCAGCATTGTTTGGCTTCTCTGATATTAATTCTACCAAAAGTTTATTAAAAATGAAATAGCTAATGCCACTTTAACAGTTCTCTTTCGAAGTAGGAAATGAACTCTTTTAAATTTTAAAATTTATAACAATGCATATGCATAACAACAAAGAATAAGATGACATTGATAAAAAAATTTCCCTGAATTTTCTGTTGAAAAAGCGAATAATTTTATATTAGCTAAGTTATTTATTCTGGAGCATATGAAATGTTTTTTTAAAGCTTTCTATGCATATTACCTTTTCAATCATGATAATTATCAAGTCATTGAATACATATTTCATTTATGGTGGCAACACATGTCAGCATTCCATGCGATCTTATTTATTCTCTTCATTTCACTTTCCTACTCTCTCATTATACTTTCTTCGCAGTTGCGAAACAAATATTTGTACAATGCTGATAGTTTGTCACCCTCTTATAGACATTTTACCAGGAAACAAACAAAAACTCTCCTGGAAAAATTGTAGAAAAGCATAGCAAGCATTTTAATATAAGCAGCAGGAATTCCTTTTGATTACACAATTTTTTTAAATTAGAACTTCCATTGAATAATTTAAATCTACATGGAAAATAACTTTCAGCCTAAAATTTATGTGATTAAGATTACAATCTTAAAGTAGTAAGCTTTGCCTCATGTCCATTTTCTAAGGTTCACATACATAAATACACACAATCATACACATAGCTGGGGATTATATTCTATTTTACCATCTTTCGTATGCCATTTATGACAGATTATCTTCTTTCTTTTGAGAGATTAAACTATTAGGGTTAAATAGGCATCGTAGAAATAGACGACCTCATTGATCATGAGTAAAATTTTTAGCTGTTCCAATTTTAAAGGTTTTAATTTGATCTCTTTCTTGATGTTTCACTAGCTTTCATGTTAAGAGTTTCTGATGATTCCAGGGGTATGTTTAATGCCCTTGTGAACAAATTAATCTAACTCTCTCATAGCTTCTGACTGTATTTGAGTACTCCCTTTAGAACTGTGTGCTGTGGTTATTAGGGGGCTTATGTACAAGAGAGTAGAGAGAAACTGGGTCATGACGTTTCTCAATATATACAAATATTGAATAATTATGTCATACACCTGAAGCTAATTTATTTTTTTTTTTCATTTTGGCTTGACCAAAATTTAAGGGCAGGTTAGGCCCTTAGTTATTAAATTATTGTAAATATTTTCCAGTTAATCTTCCTTGGCACTGGGTAGGATTGCTTTCGAACCAATTCAAATAAATGGATATCTCTGATTTAAATATCTTCACAAAAGATGTGTCCTCTTTCCCAGGAGCTAACCCTGATTCTGTGGAGGATTGAACTTTACACATTTCCCTCAAGTATTCTCCTCATCAGTCTTCATTCCTTCTATTACAAGACTCTTTCATTTGATTTTAGGGTCTTTGATTTCTCATTTCCCTCATTTCAAACATGCTTGGACGCCCAGCTGGGTCTTAAAGAAATCTTTCTTTAATTATTTCCAGAATCTATGCTTTTTACCTATTATTGTTAATAGATTTACTGTTTGTCAGACCTGTTCCTTGGCCACTTGTCTATCTTATTCTAATCTCACAAAATGAGAGTTTACCACTTTGATCAATAGTAAGGATTGCGGTAAAAACTAAATTAGCTGCATATCTGCCTTCATGTAAATCTATACAAACTTTTCTGTGTATTGCCTTTTGTACTAAGGTAATTAATACTCTTTTCCAATGCCATTCATCCAAAAAAGAAAGGATTTTCTTATAATCATTGTATTTCCCCTGTAAATAATATACAGAGTGCACACACACATACACATGCACACTCTTACATAGTCTAAAAGCTTATATAACATGAATCTGGGATGAATAACTCTTCCTGTTTGATCTGTCGAATCTGACAGTAAGTGAGCTTTAAACTGATATTTATTGATAATAATTTTAAAAATCCAGAAGTGAAAAAGATTTTTCGCATGAAAGATGGTACATTATGTTCCTAAATTGAAAGAATTGACTTCTCACTTGGAAGTCAGTGACGTTTGGACCAGCTTCTTATCGGATTCTAGGATTAAATCTTATAAGTAGATTTATTTCTCTATGGATAAAACAAATAAGAATGTGCTATTCTGTAGATCAGTTTTCGGTTTTATGGGTCTACTAGGCAATTATTAATGGATTAGGAATAAAGCAAGCTAAATAAAATAACCTTTTAAATTGTTACCAGTACTTTTCTATAAAGATAACAAGAGCATTCAAAGGCACTCCAGAGATGAATAAATAAGCTGAGGGGCTAAAGAGGATAGGATGATACAGTGAAGTAAATCTTTTTCAAATGCAAAATAAAGTTAAAGGGCTAAAAGATAAAAAGGAATCAAAACTAAGAAGGAAGGGACAAACAGGAGGAGATAAAATTTCCAATTACATTATTAAAGGTGAATTGATATATTTCATGTGGGAAACTATAAATATGTTCCATTAGTTTTAGAGAGCAATAAAATACTGTCAGTGTGTGTTGTGATCATAGACTGACTTTAAATTTTTGACAGTTATACTCTCCCTTTCAAATGAGAAAAACTGATTTTACATTATTCATCAAGCATACCTCACATATGGGAAATATCCTTTAACAAAAAGAACTAAGGGTGTTTAAAATATATAAATTAATTCCATGCTGTAAATATAGTTTAGAATGCAGGTGAGAAAAGGAGGGAGGAGCAAGATATTTAATCTGAGAATGCAGTTTTATAAACTGATTATTCGATAATGATGTTAGAATTCTGGGAGTCTAGGAAAGTCTTGAGCAAAGAGAGGAGAAGAAAATTTTCCCATCCCCATAGTAAAGTTGCCTGGGGTCTTTGGGGGAATGAGAATCCTAGCATTTTTGTGTGATGCTTAGTGGTACCACATGATTCTCCCTCAGTACATCTCAGAGATGCTTGCTCCAAACTCTAAGCTAGATCCAGGTTCTCCTCTTGGGAGCAGCATAAAACAACTATCAAGTTCACAGAGAAAAAAGGACACAAAAGTTGGTCCCTGAACCGGGAGGTGATTGTAGGAGCCAATATAAGCAGTTTTAGTGCCCACATTTGAAAAGTTCTAACAGTATCTGTGATGAAAACAAAACCCCACCATGGGATTCAGGTTAAAAATACACACACACTTACACTCTCACCCCCCCTCGCCCCCCCGCCCCATCCTCCTCTCAACACTAGTGTCTCTTCTGTTGGTCTTTCTGTGATTGTCACAAGCATTGAAGAGAAAATGAGACGGTAACTCAAAACAACTGCAAAACCTCTTCAGAAATGAATGACTCGAATAATTAAGGATTAATACAGTACATCTGAAAAAAGGATAAAGCTCTCAAATATTTCTTAATAGGATCCTCTTTAAAACCTACGACTTTAAAAGTCATCTAAAGTTAAAAGTGAGGTGGCAGATTTCTTATCATGGTACATAGTTCTATTGAAATGATTCAGCTCCCAAAATATTATACTTGATTCATTTTTGTTTTGTTCTAACAAGTTAGGTCAGCATTGCAACTAAATTCTATACGTTTTTTATAAAATAAACATATTATAATAATTTTTAGTTAATATGCAATCCAAACCAGAGGCTTTTTTTTCTGGCCTGTAACTATTTATGGTTTAATTTTGGCCTTGTTTTAAGTGGCAATCGAGAAAGGGCTAGTGTTATAAGATTAATTGGGGAAGAAATGCTAGTAAGCATGTGGCGAATTCACCCCAATTTGAGTGAAGCTAACAGTACTGCCAACTGAACTGATTTTGTAGTAACACCTGGAGTTAAAGGCGGACCTAGATGCCATGACAAGTGTCCTAGAAGTGCCCAATACATTTACTAATGCTATTCTTCTTTCCAACTAATCAGATTTTAGATATTTATGAAAATCTTTTAAAAATCCTATTGTTAGTTTCTGCTTTTCTCCTTCTTAATTTATTTCACTGATTTTATCTAAGTTTTTTTGTTGATATTTTTCTCACCTCTGGAGTTAGTAGGTTAATTACTTTTCACTCTCTTTAAAATTTTTTTCTAATTTACATATTTAAGAGTACAAATTTTCCCCGAGTATCACTTGCTACATCCAGCGTTTTTGGGTATATGGAGTTCTGGTTGTCATTTAGTTCTAAATCATTTTTAATTTCCATTTTTGATTCTCATGAATAATTTAGAAATATCTCATCACATATCTGGATATATTATTTTTGGCCATCATTTTTTATTTTTGATTTCTACTGTGTGATATTTATTTTTCTGAACTACCGAGTTATCTTTTAGTAGTGTTCTAAGTCTATTTTAATAAATATCCACGAGTTTGAGAAAAATGTGTGATTTGATTGCAGTTCTGTAACTACATGTATGGTCAAGCTTGTTAGTGCTATAATTCAAGTTCTCGAGCTTTCTTTTTATTTGTGCCTCTGACATAATAATTTCTGATAGAGTCGTGTTAATGTCTCCCAGAGTTATTGTTAATTTACTAAATTATCCATGCAATCCTATGAGTTTACACTTAACACATATAAAGATGATTTTATTTAGTGAATAAAGTCCATGATTGTCTCATCTAGATAAACTGCTTCAGCTATCAGTATGAAATGATACTCCCAGTCGTTTTGTTTGTTTGTTTGTTTGTTTGTTTGTGTAATAATATAGCTACATCAATTTTTAAAAATTTAATTGTTTTGGTATATATTTCTCTCTTCCTTTATATTCAACCTACCGAAATTGTTTTCCCTCATTTGTTTTAAATCTATGATGAGCATTTAAGAAGAGATTTTGAAACATTCACGTATACTATGATTTTAATTTAATCTTACCAACTTCTGTTACTTTTTTCTGTGTAGTAGTATGCTTTCTATATTTTCTCCTTCTTCCATTTTTGGCCTTTTGTTGGGTTAATAGATTTTGTTTATTTCTTTTCATCTCCTATTTTCAAATACCTAATTTTCATTCATTCTAAATTCCATTATTCTGTTAATTGCTCTTAAATTCTCAAATATTTAACTTCTTATAATTTTCGGATAAATCTGTAATTATAACTCTCCAGCAAAAAGACAAATAATTCAGCATGTTTGTATTATTGTCCACTCTTTCTTCTTGTCATTTCAAATTCAAATGCTGCCACTATTTAAATTTTTAGTTTTTATGAGCATATCTTGCAATAAATACTTAGATTTAACAGTGAGCTCCTGATTTTTTATTTTGCTTTCTTTACCATTGCTTCGTGCACCCCATTACAAATAGAACTAGAAATAATATTAGTTTTCTTTTCTTTTCTTTTCTTTTTTTTTTCCAGAACAGATCTTTTATTAGCTCTTTCAGAATGTGTTCAATAGTGGTAATGTTTTTGAGTTCTTGGATGTATGAAAATCTTTTTCTTTCTCTCACTCTTTAGTGATATGTACAATTGTATTTTCAAAGTTTTGCTCTTTTTCTCTCTTCTGATTTTAAGCTCTCTTCACAAACTTTTTGTTTGTAATGTTTCTGGTATAGAAGATGGATGTCAATTTCTTTTTCTATTATAAGTAATCTGGCTTTTCCCTGTGTCCTTGGTCTGAAATTACACTCTTATATGCCTAGGAATGGGTTTTTAAATCCTGCTTTGCATTGTAGCTTTTGATTGTTTCGAGCTAGAAAATAGTAAATATTTTCAGCTTGGAGAAAATTTTAAGCATTATATTTTCTCTCTCGATTCTTTCTCTGAAGTCCTATTACATGGACATTGAAACTTCTGGATTCATTCCACATTCCACTTAACATTTTTCCATACTTTTCATTACGTTATCACTTGTTCTGTATTTTTCGAGGACTTCTCAGTCTCATTTTCTAGATTTTAAATTTGATACTTAATTATCTCATATTTTTATTTCGACATAATTATATATTGGTGGAGCCATTTGAATAGTTCTGAACAGTATTTTGGGCCACATTTCTAGGCCTATACTCTTAATTTTCTCTTACTATTCTGCATGCTCTTTCTTTTTGTTCACCAGCCAGCCAGATGCACAGCCATTAGATATTTGGAAACTAGATCCTTGTGTCACCACTTGGAGGAGAAACTCCTGAGCAGGAATATCTACACTGGACTCTGCAAGAGAGAGAAATAAACATTGATCAGGTAAGCCACTGAGATTTTGGGGTTATTTCCTAAAGTAACTGATGTTCTATAACTAATACAGCTATTGTAAAATAGTATCTAGTATAATGCTGACATTTGATAATATTAGGTAAAATTAAAAATCTAACATATTATTTGCATCTTGTTTCCTCTTACCCTATGGATTCAGACTTCACTGTCTTGTCAAAAATGATGTAAAGTTATTTACTGGTCTGTACCTTTACTATAATTATCATTGTATAGTTCAGCACACAACTCATAAGTTTTCAAGAGCTGCTTTAAAAGAAATTAAGTTTATTCTTTATCTTTGGAATAAATTCCCAGGCTTGTTTAAAATTCATTTTTTCAATTATTTTTCTTCCTTTTAGGATTTTGAGTTTTTGCCATATTGTACAATTTACACTTTTGAAGGTTATTTTACAACCTGGTTTATTTGATTAACTCTTATCTCTTGAATTGCACATACTATAGAATTTCAATGTCTCATAATTTAGTGAGATAAAAGTGACAAAACATTTAAAAATTCTTATTGTTTACCAAAATTATACTTAGTTTAATTTACATTTAACATGCTATAAAATATAAATAGAGCACAATTCATAGTAGAAAATATTCTAAGTACAGTGATGGATACCAAGGAAATACTAATGAAAAATGTAATGGTAATGGATGATGACAATTATATCTCTATTAGATGGGGTAGACCTAAGTATGCTAGGGTAATGTGGTAACTGCTAAATCTCAGTGACAATGCAATGTTTCATTTCTCAAAGTACATGTCCAAAACAGGGCAAGAAGAAGCCCAGTGCCACATAGTTACTAAGAGACCCAGGGTGGGAAAGAGACACCAACTTGTCCCAACACCATCTCAACATGGTCTTCTAGGGTTGCCACAGAAGAAGGTGAGAGAGCTGGGAGGCTGGGAAGGGCCTTTTCACTTTTTCTTTTACTAACTCATGTCAGTTCAGTTTATATTCCATTGACGAGCTATTCCTATAGTCATGCCCACCTCAGGATAGCTAGGAAGTCAATCTTCTATGAGTCAAAGAAGGACAGGAGAACCAGTTATGGGTGAGCATTAATAATGTATTCAAAACAGCTAACAATTACTAAAAGTACACTATGTATGTTATTACATTTAACTTTCAAAGCTACATTATGTCATACCTACTTTTAATATCGCCATTTCACAGATGAGGAAAATAAACCCTAACGATATTAAATGACTCGCCCAAAGTTTGAGTTAGTAAGTGGAAGATCCAGAACTTAAAACCATGTCTGTATTAATGCAAGGACCATGCTCTTATTTACTGCAATATTCCACCTCCTAACAATAAATACTTATCAATTATGTTGATATTTTCCTGATTGATTAATTTCCACATTATCAGAAACATTTAAGGGAAATCGAAGTGACCAGACTGACTTACTCTGTATACCTCTTTGCAGCTCTCATGTTTGGATCAGGGACCAGACCCTCAGGTTCAAGCCACCCTATGCTGACCATGTGGCTAATCTTGATGTCAAGCCATAGTGGTTTAAGAGAATATACACTACCAACAGAGTCAGTCCTGTGGCAACTCTGCCCATCTCATAATTGCTCTTGTGTTTTATTCATGTGTCCAAACCCCTTGCTTCTACTGTAAGTCTAATACAATGTCATAGAAACAGTGTGGGCTTTGCTGGCTGTCCAACCTGGGCTTAATTCCAGGTTCTAACACTTACTAGCTATTTGACCTTGCAAAAATTACTTTACCTCCAGAGATTCTGTATTTATCATTTGTAAAATGAAAACAATAATAATAACTACTATTGTTAAAACTGCCATTTGTTGGACACTTACTATATTGCTGCCCCTATGCTAACTGCTTTAGCATGAATTATCTTATTTAATCCTCTCATTATCCCCCCGAAGTAGGTACTATTATTCTGCATATATTTAACATGAGGAATTATATAATTTGCCCACAATTAAATAGCTAATAAAAGATTCAAACCTAGAATTCACTAGTTCCAGAATCATAGTCATTATTTCTAAAAAGTATTTATTTTTATTAACATTAAAGTTATGTGTATGTTCACTTATTTCCTCCCATTTCCCCCAGTAATTTGATTTTTACTTGTTTAACTATACTCAAGTCATAAATTTAAAACTCAGTCTAGTGTCCCATTCTAGTATCTCGCCTAATTACCATAAATACAGTCCATTTGCTGAGTCCCTTCATCACTTATAAGGGCATTCTGGCTCTTTCTCCACTGGTTTGAATGCCCAGATAGTTCTTGCTTTGAACATCTCCATTCCCAACCTTCACTTGCCTGATTGTTATATGCTCCATTGTCTTTCAGGGATGTTTTCTGTTAAACTTATCCATCCAAATAAACATTTACTAAATGCCAACTAAGAAACATACTCATGAATCAAGTGTATATATATCCTGCACTCTGTGAACTTGTGTACTAGTGCAGGAGATAAGATACATATAGAAATTACTGTAATGCAGAGTAAGAACTATATTATGCCTTAAGCGAGGCATAAACATTTGTATAAGTGTTCATATAAAGGAGAGTACGAGAGTCAGCTGACATCTTTGAGTACCTAAGATATACCAGATACTGTCATATGAAGGGTAAAGAGGGTCAAATATATGGTGATGGAAGGAGACTTGACTTTGATTGGTAAGCACACAGTGCAATATACAGATGAAATATCATAGAATTGTGCAGTTGAAACTTATATAATATTAACCGATATCCCCTCCAATAAATTTAATAAAATAAAAAAAATTAAAATAAAAAAATTAAATTCCTCATAACCCTGTGAAGAAGGCATTGTTATACCTATTTTTCCAAGTAAGAAAACCGAGGCACAAGATTACGAAGTCATTTGCCCTAGAACATTATGCAGCTTGGATACAGTGATCAACTGGTCTGAATAGACCTCTTTTGTTTAGTGGACATATTTAATCTCCGTACCCTAGTCCTCTTTCATTATGCCATTTGGTTAAAGCCATTCTAGACTTCCTCAGGAATTCAGCCTTTACACATCTTTTCTTATCTTTCTCTATTGATTTCTGATTGGAAAAAGAGAGGGAAAAAGCAGTGGAGGGAGGGGTAGGCAGGTTATTTAAAGTTATGCCTCCCTAAACTTTATGAAATACCACTAATATTGTGACCCGCTAATACCAAGTATGGTCACGCAGTCAACAAGGATGTTTCGGTCAATGACAGACTGCACGTACTGTCCCATAAGACAGTGGTCTCATAAGATTATAATGGAGATGAAAAATTCCTATCACTTAGTGACATTATAGCCATTGTAACGTGGTAATTCAATGCACCGTATGTATGTGATGATGCTGATGTAAACAAACCTACTGCACTGCCAGTTGTATAAAAGTATAACACGTACAATTATGTATAGTACATAATATTTGATAATGATAATAAGCGACTGTCTTGCTGGTATATGTATTTAACACACTATACTTTTTATCATTATTTTAAAGTGTATTCTTTCTACTTATAAAAAGAAAGTTTGCCGTAAAACAGTACGCTGGGTTACGCTAGCAGCACCTCATATCTTGTTTACTGTGTCTCTTGATGGCATCATTTTCTTTTGCACTTGATTTAATTCATGCTGTTTTGTACAGTGCTACAGGCTTGTAGCCTAGGAGCAATAAGCTATACCATAAAATTTGGGTGTGTAGTAGGTTCTACCACCTGGATTGTGTAAGTGCACTCTGACGTTCGCACAACGACAAAATCGCCTAATGATGCATTTCTCAAAACATTTCCCATCCTTACGTGGCACATGACTATTGCTAAGAGCTGGCCCGAAGTAATGCTGTTAAGTAGGGGAAGTATATTTGCAGCGGTTCTCACATCTGGATTTGAACCTTTTCCCCACTTACAGTGTATTATAGTGTTTGATTTGTCCCCACCCGTTTTCCAGGGCGTCCATGTTATCCTGGTGTTAGGAAAACTCCTACCTAAATGGGGTTGGTTTCTTGCCCACACATACCACAAGTATGAGATTACCTCCCACCAGCTTTAAGGCAGGCTTCCTCAGCACTGACTCTTGGGGGTTGAGTAGGAAATCTAGGCGTCTTGTAGTAGGTTAGCAAACATTGTTTCTGAGCTGTAGGTATTGGTGATCTCTTCTTTACCTTATGTGTTTTCCCTCCTCCAATTCCTGTTTTTCTTGTACCTGTTTTCCATGAATCTTGGACACATTTTTGTTCTAATTCTTTGAATACTGCACATCTCCAAGTTGCTGATCTTTTTCTTGGACTTTTTCATGCCTGAATTATTCCATCTTCCTTTTGAATCCAAATGTAGGAGGCCATCAGTCATATGATATTCAGCTGGTGTCAATGGATCATCTTAGATTTTTGACAAACCAGTCTCTGGGGAAATTGGAGCTTTCTAAAAGTAATTATTCTAGGTCTTGGATGTGAAGATATTTCTTATGGGTCTTGAGAGTCCTGTGTGGGAGCAATGAATAAACTAGAAATATTTTGAATATATAGACATATGAACAAATCTGGGTGACGACAGAGCATGGCGGTTAAGCAGGTAAATGTTGCCACTGTGTGTGCGATAGGGTCTTGGCCTCAGCATTTACAGTGCGTGGTCTTAGGAAAGTTACTTAATCTCATTATGCCTTTTTAAAAAAATATTATTAAAGAATATCAACCACAATAATATTATTTATTTTATAAGCTTTCCTTCCTTTTTTGGGTGTGGTGGGGAGGGGTTGCATGTGACATATGTAAGCACTCAATAAATCTGGGGTATAACAGAAAATGTACCTTTTAAAGTAAGATTTGCACGTGCAGGTAACTTCAGGAGAAAAGAAACAGAGGGGATCTTAGACACTGACATACTTCTAAGAGTACTTTGGAGGAATTAGCCATTTGTACAATATAGCAATTTATCTAAAACACAAAGATGTTCCAAATATCTGTAGTTTGGTCTAAAATTAGAAAGTAAGATATTATCTTCAATTTTCTTTCACTATTTCAAAAGCTTTGGAAATTTTCAAAGTAGAGGAGAAGAAGAATAGAGAGGAATAAGAACTAAGTGAGGTTCAAAGAGATTTAAATAGTGGAAGAAAACAGAGCTGCTTTTTCTTTAAGCAGGAAAACAGGATGAGAATGATGAGGCCATTCCACATTTAAAGTGGTAATAGTATTTAAAAATATTTAATTGTCTATCAGCAAAGAAAGTAGTTTTGTTTTTTGATTTATTTTTAAGGCCGTCATTGTTAAAATGAATATATTTCTTTATACGAAGAGATAGTGCCAAATATTTTGATTCAAATATTTTTTAAAAACTTTGAAAATAGATGCAGACTGAGAAAATTAACGATGATAAATTTAAGTTTATTTTTTTTCTGGTGATGTGCATCTGCTAGAATTTGAATCAGAAGTGCTTTCATTCAGATGCTTGTATGATAAAGACCCGTAAAATTGTAAAACTTTGCTATAGCTGTCAGCGATCACAGTTGAGTGCAATTCAAATTATGAGATCATTGAAAACACCTTAAAATGTCAGTAAACTCATTTCTTGAGCTGTTGGCTATCTACTGGTGAAGGTATCATTAGCCTCCTAATCTTACGGTATATGCTTCTCAGTTTAATTACCATGATGTCATCAGAAATATTGCCTGTACTTTGATGAGGAGGTATTTTTGAAATGCAAATTAACATTCTCACTCTACACGTGGTACGATTTCACTCCTGTCACTTTTAATGGTTGTTCTACCATTATTAATTCCACATAGCACAGAAAAAGTCCTGATAAGTAAATAGCAGATTGCTCAATGTGGTAAGAAATAGGTGAGAGTTAGGTCCTTTAAGTTCTTACTTTGTATATTTTTTAAATGGTGGGCTTTTGAGTAATTTTTTTACTACTTTGTTTTTTCATTTTTGAAAATGTATTTACAAATTAATAAGGATATATGACATAGCAATTCTGTTCCTATTTATATGCTTATATATTCACCAAAAAGTATACCTTAGAATGTTCCTATCATCACTTGTAATAGCCCCAAACTGAATTTACTCAAATTTCCTAAGTTTCTTTTTTGGAAATATATATATTCACAATGGAATACTATACAGCAATGAAAATAAACGATCTACAACTACATGCAGACATGTGGATGAATCCCACAAACATAATGTCAGAAGAAGCCAGTAACAAAAGAGTCTATACTGTATGATTCTACTACATAAACTGCAACATCAGGGAAAAGCTTAACTATGCTGTTAGAGGAAGGACAGTAGTTCCCCAGGGAGGTGGAATGACTGGCAGGGGGAATAAGGAGCTTCTGGGATGTATGTAATGCTCTGTTTCTTAGTCTGGATATTGGTCTTATAATTATATACTTGGTGAGGACTTATTGAGATGTAAACTTATGAAATATATCCTTTCATGTATTATAATATATTTCAATAACAAATATTTAAGAGGAGAAAAATTTCTTCATTGCCAATCGAAGAATTTTTGATGTTCTAAAACATTACGAAGAACTTGTTTGGAAGAAAACAGAACAAATTTCAGACTTGAGATCCAGAATAGATTTTGACTTCACTGGTGACTTACACATTATAGTTGCTGCATAAGTGTGTGTTGGTGGACAAATATGCTTTATTCTATTGTGATTATTTTCAAGCATGATAAGTAGTCACAATAAAACTAGGTACAACAAATCATATTCATAAAACTCCTTAAAAGTTTTCCCTTGGAATATCGAGTGGTACTAATATATCTTTCTTTAAAACATGATGGCTGATATGCCTATTAAAGTGTACATATTCAACTTCAAAGGACATTGCTAACTCCCTGCTTTATCTGTATTAGTAATTTCTATTTGGCTTCATTCCTCCTTTTAAATGATGTTTATTGAATTTACCAAGGACAGTAATTTGTTTATCATTAAAATGATGCATTGCTCTAACAGACTGGTAGCTTCAAGTTTTTTTTTTTTTATCACAAAGAAGTATCTTTTATAGTGGTTGAATAATTTATTTTGCTTAGGAAAATATTTATTTTAGCAAATGAATTGTTATGTTATATTAGAATGGAGAGAGATTTATTTTAAGTGCTGCAGAAGATATTTTTTAAACAAATAGATCATTTTCTGAATGAGGCCTGGGAGTAAAAATAATACGCCATACATATTTAAATTTAAAAAACTTAAAGCTTACGTACAAATAAAGCACTCAATCACTAGACTACGAATTGATTATTCGATTTTGACTTAAAGATTTTTTAAAAATTTTGCAGACTGTAGGCTTATCCTTGGATTAGATTACATCAGTCTCATAATTGTGAAATGGTTTTGTTTTAGTATTCTTTGTGGCTAATGGCACTAATCTTTTACAATGAGAATATAACTCATATGGAAATATTTTATGCCTAATTAAACCTTACCTATATGAAAGGGTAAAATGACACATATAGTTTCTCTCATCTGGGCCAAGTAAATATTTTTACTGAATTTGTGTTTTCAGTTCTTACTTTAGCATTGCATAGACATTTTTAAAGAAATATTTTCTGCCATCTTTTGTTTACATTTAAATCTAATTTATGTATTTTGTTCAAATATATTTACATGTGTTACCTTTTTGAATATTTCTTTGACTTGAGGGCTCAATTTTTTTCTTTTATTTACAGAACTCCATTTTCCCCACAATGATCTCTCCAGTAAGAGTTTACAAGAACCTCTTCAGCTGTAGCCCTAGTGGAAAGTCTTGAGCCTTTTCTGTTTTTTTAGCATGTCTTCTGTACTGATCCCAAGTGGCTCTATAAGTCTTTGTTAAAGGAATTCTAGAGGGATGAACTAGGTATAAAAATCTAGTTGCATTTTAAAGACATGAAGCACCAGCATCTGAAAAAGACACCAGGGAAAGTAGAATAAATGAGGGATGTGAAGAAATAAAAGTTCCAGAGGTTGAGGCTTGGGCTATTGAGGTTTTTCAAATGCAAACCTAGAGGTATTGGATCTCAGAGGATTTTGGAGATATTGCAAAAAGGAATGAAGAAAAATGAATTTGAAACAACTCATGACTGATTATTTTTTCTCGAAAGCTCATTCTAAGTTTATAAGGATATAACAAAGATCGGCTTTCAGTTATGTAAAAATTAGATTTTAAAAAGCAAAAGCCCTACTATGTTTAGCTATACAAATTAAGTTAATTAGGTTAAATAGAGAAGCTGGGGTGTTTTTCAATATACCAAGGATCAGAAACAATTCAAAAATATGTTAGATAGCCTCATATAGTTTTCATCACCATCATCTAATATAGCATCCAAACATCATACCATTTGTTATTAAAAGATATCTAAATATAGACTAGCTACTCATGTTAACTTTTATAATGATCAGTTAAAAGGCCTAGGTATTTTGAAACATCAATTTAGAATTTAACCTGTATGATCAATTCTCACAATGATCTGCATCTTAATATTTGTTCTCTATTAATGTACAGGAAATCAAGGTAATTTCTTTCTCCAGACCCAACCCTTCTGTAGGCTTCCAAGGAAAATGACACATTTTCAGGATCTCCCCTCAGTAAGAATAATTTTAGGGCTGTAGTCATGTAGAAATTATGGTCACAATTCTTGAAAAATCAAGTAGTAATAATGATATATCTATAATGAAATTTAAATATTTTATTTTGATTTTAAACATGTTTTTCCTATGTTTTTATTGAAAAATTATACTCTAGCATTTCCAGGGACTCTGATTTAATGGTAATTCACCATTCGGTTAAACAGCCAACCTTCCTCCAAGTATTACAAAGAGCAGACATTCGAAACTAAAAGGGCTAGCTAGCGTTTGCTTTGACTTCTTGACATTTTTAATCTTCTGGAATGTTACATTTTTAAGTTAATTTTATTTTAATCTAACAGATTTTGACATGCAATAAAACATTTAAGCAATTCCTTTTGTTAAAGTTGGAAAGTACAGTACACTGGTTAAGCATAATCTTCATGAAATTTTGCAAATATGCATATTCTTATATCAGCTGAATACCAAATTTTTTAATCATCTCTGCTGATGGATGTATTTCTTGATAGAGTAGAAACTCTTTTATATCACAGGATTACAGCTAAAAGTTTTTGATTAATTGAATAAGTTGTTAAAATAAGGCTAATAAAATATGATATACGCAAACCATAACTTTCACATTTTTTTTTTACTTAAACAGTAAGAGATGTGCATCTAGTTCCCAAACTTTCTTTGAGTTTAATCCCACCACATGAAATTTACCTTTTTTTAAACTACAACCATGATAGATTGTATATGATTTCCATTTTATGCTAAAATAAAGCAACATTCTAAAGACACTCATGAAACAAGCTGAGGACAGGATCCTCCTAACAGGTTGCTTTATCACGTTTTGACACCCCCTCCACAATCTTTTGGCTTTTGTTTACTTTTCAGAGCCCTCAGGTAGTTGTTTCTATATTTGTTCAGAGGTCTTATAACCAGTGGAGAGACGGGCTGCAGTGGATTTACACTGCTATAGTGAAACCAGAACCTTGCTGTCATTTTATTTTTTAACTTTTAATTTTAATATGAATTCAAAGATAAAAGGTACAAGAATAGTAGAGGTTTTCTATAAATCCTTTGTCAAGTTCACCAATTATTTACATATTATTTTGCCCCTTTTATTTATCATTCCCTTTCTAACTATGGGTATATATGTCTATGTATACATATATTTTCTTAACTTGGTTAAAGTGTTGTCTGCCAGAAATCGCAAATGTAAAGTAACAGTACTTTTTTTTGTAATTCATAAGTAATTTTTGGAGTGATGCATTGAGGCTATAGAAATATCCTCTCATCACATCTTCCTTCATCCATTAATTTGATCTTTTATTGATGACATTCTAATTCCATCATTCTTTTTACGTCTATTAATTGGCATTCTACTCTAAGAAAGAACTTTTTCTTCTCCTCCATTTATTTATTTGTGTAAATTTGGAAATATGGATTTTAATTCTATTCAATGGGTCATAATCTCTTATTCTTCTTATATATTTTGATATTCAGATATCCCCAGATTTGGCTCATGTGAGTCCCTCCTCGCTGGCCCTTGTATACTTTGATGTGTTCTCATAATTCTTTGAGCAATTAATTATTTCCTGGCACCATCTCAATGCTGACGTTTGCCATATTTTAAGGAATCATATTTCCTCTCAGTGGAGAATGGTATTCAGAAACCAAGATCTAGGTGCTAGGATCGTCATGTTGCTGGGGAGCTATTATCTCTTTCCTTGAACATCATAGAAATAGAATCGTTTGGAATATACTCTGATGTGTTTGACTTCTTTCACTAAACATACTGTTTTTATGGTTCCAGTGCATAAATATACCATAATTTATTTTTCTTGTTGGTATTCATTTGGGTCATATCTGATTTTTAGCTATTATGTATAAGGTGCTATAGACATTCCTGTACCAATATTTTGCTCAATATGTGTTTTCTTTTGGATAAATACTGGACCTGTTGATTCACAGACTAGGAGTATGCTTAATTTTATAAGAGAAATATTTTACAATGTGGCTGTACCATTTTATGCTCTCACCAGTAATGTATGAGATTTCCAGTTGCTCCACACACTTTCCAACATTTGTCAAGTTTTGTTTTTATTCATTTTAGTGTTTGTGAAATGGTATCACATTATGTTTTCAATGTGAATTTCTCTTAAGAAAAATGATGTTGAATTCTTTGACCCATAGTTATTAAGAAGTAGGTTGATAATTTCCAGATATTTGAGACTTTTATAGATATATTATTTTTATTGATTTCTAATTTTGTTTTGTTGTGGTCAGAGCACAAACTTCCTAAAATTTCAGTCTTGAAAGGTTGTTCCGTGTTAATTAGTGTTCTGTTCTATGTGCTCTGGAATGCATGTGTATTTTGCATTGTGGGTATAATGTTCTATATATTCACTTAAATCAAGTTGGTTCATTTTGTTATACAAATATTCCATGTACTTTTCAATTCTTTTGGTCTACTTGTTTTTTGTCTGCTTTCAAGTTTTCTCTTTATGTTTGGCTTTCAAAAGTTTGACTGTGATGTCCCTAGGCTTGTTTTTCTTTGCGTTATCCAGCTTTGGGTTTTCTGGGCCTCTTGAGTCTATAGCTGGATGTTTCTCACCAAATATGTAAAAAAAAATTGGCCATTTTTTCAAATGTTTTTCTGCTTCATTCTCTCACTTTTTTCTAAGACACCAATTGCATATATCTTACACCACTTAATATTGTCCCACAGGTCACTGAGCCTCTGTTTTGGTTTTTCAATATATTTTCTTCCCATTCTCCTGATTTGATAATTGCTGTTGATCTAACTTCAAGTTCACTGAAAACTTTCTATCCTTTCCCAATCTCCTATTAGGCCCATCCATTGAATTTTTCCTTTCAGATATTGTTTTTGGTCTTTTTCAAAAAACAAAAAAGCAAACAAACAAACACTTCTATTTCTCTCCTGACACTTCCCATCAGTGTATTCATTAAGACCATAGTTCTTTAAGTATTTGAACATATTTCTAAAAGCTGATCTTTGCTTGCTAATTTCATGATATGGGTCATTTCAGGGGTGATTTCTATTGATTGCTTGTCTTCTTGAACATAAGTCACATTTCACTATTTCGTGTCTAATAAATTTTGATTCTTTAGTAGACATTTTGGGTTATACGTTGTTAGAGATGCTAGATTATGTTTTCTTCCTCTAAACCATGGATACCCAACCCCCGGGCCATGGACTGGTACCGGTCTATAGCCTGATAGGAATTGGGCTGCACAGCAGGTGAGCAGCAGGCAAATGAGCAAAGCTTCATCTGTATTTGCAGCCACTCCCCAGCACTAGCATCACTACCTCAGCTCCACCTCAGATCATCAGGTGTTAGATTCGCATAGGAGCACCGGTCCCTGGTGCCAAAATGGCTGGGGACTGGGACAGTGTTGATTTTGTTGTAACAGGCAGTTACTGTCTTCCTGAAACTCTCTTCCCTGAAATGGGCAGCAGCTGAACACTGTTCAATTATTTTAGCCTTCCATACATTGCTCCTAGAGTTTTCCTTGCACATGCATAGGTTGAAGATCAGCCAAGTGTTTGAATGGGGTTTGTGTGCAGATTTTAGAGCTCCCCTCTCCTTTCTAAAAATCCCCTCTATAATTTCCAGCCGCTCAGGCAAACTGAAACTTTATCTTCTGATTCCTCAAGCCAGTAAGAGGATTCTGCATTCTGAAGACTGAAAAGTGCCCTCAGGTGAAAAGGTGTTTAATTGTTCACAAAGTGAGATTCTTTTGTTTCGAGACTCAAATTAGTTCAGTTTCTGCCTGCTTTATACTTGCTTTCTTCATGAGTCTTAAAAGGGAATATTCACAATGTCGATGAACAAAATATCTAAACAAATATGGTTGTATTAGAATCTATTAACATGTAGTAATCAAATGAGGTTGATGATAGTTCCCATGCCACTGAAAATTATATTTGAACTTAGAAAATCAAAGTGTAAAGTGTCTGTGGCAGTAAATAAGAGGCTATTATCACAGGTGAAATTTTAGGTTGGAAAATAATAAAATTACCATTGTTATTCTATTTATCTATAGCAATAGAAATGATTATATCCATGAAATTTCTACCTGCAAATGTGCTTGGCACTGCTAAAAGGATTTACATTTTAACACATTCCAGTTGTACTAGTTTAACTATTAAATTAACAAAACAGATATGTAATCTTTATCATTCTTTTGACCTATTTATACTGAGTATCAATTGTGCACGATATCTAAAAATCATGTTACTGTGACTAAGCAAAGACATAACAATTACATTTCTTCAATTATGTTGTTTATAATTCAAACTGATTTGTAAAGTAGCACAAAGCAGCCATTAGGAATAGGGAAAGATCAGAGATTCATCATTCTCAAAACAGGATTTTAAGAAATATATTTTATTCCTTTAATTGACATGAATGAAAGGAGAAACATTCAGATTTATTCATTACTTATTTATTGCATGTCTGAGAGGCATTTGAAAACTTACCATGATACTTAACCTCAGAACAATTACCTTTTATTTTTTCTAATTAGATTGAATACTAAATTGTGTCAATTAAAGTTAAAAAAAATTAGCGAGATCCAATTTGTGGCTCACATGTAGTTGTATTAAGTCAGACAATCATTTACCAAACACAGTTATTGGAAGAATTTACCCTTGTAAATACTCCGTATTAGTCAGCAGATGGCATGCATTGTACATTAACCATTCCACCCTGTTATCACATGTATTTTAGAACAGAAAGCATCTGGTTTTCTCAAAAAGACACATTATCTCCTCATTTGCAGTTTAGTGTTAATTTGTGAACTATTTAGTGATAATCAAAGAAGGTGATATTTCATCTTCATTTAGTTTGTATAGCAGATTCAATCAAATTTAAGATGGGATAAAAATATATTTAGCAATTCCTTCGCAAGCTTCAGCAATTAGAAAAAACGATCCTGAGCAATTGTTTTCCTGCCTTGGCTAGAGGCTTGCACAGGAGGACAGAAGCCTTTTGGATGCAGTTTCTGAGTGCCTTCCATGAATTTCAGGAATATAAAAACTACTTCCTGTTGTGTACGGTTAACTGCATGATTCAAAATCTAAGAAACAAGTAAACTAACAAAGGCAATGATTTACTTGTAAGTCATCTATTTAAGATAATGCTGGAATAGCCTAGTTGGAAAATCTCATTATGTCTAAAACCATGTACATGTTCCCAGGCTTCCCTTTGAGTGGTTTCAAAGGAGAATTTGGCCGGTACTAACCTAATATAGCCTAGAGTACTTCTTGTCAAACTGATATCCATCTGTCAGCCTGGCCTGATGCCTGTTCTCAAGGTATTGGGTCACTGTTTGCAAGGCCTGAGTTGTATCTGTTAAAATTATCTCCAGGGAGCTAAGTTGCACCGTATATGAGAATGGAAATGTAGAGAAATGGAAACACAAACGGCATACACCTCACCAGTCATAATGGAGAGAAGAGACATTTGCCTCCCTTCATACTAGAGATTATGTGTGTGTGTGTGTGTGTGTGTGTGTGTGTGTGTGTGTGTGTTAAACATCGAATGACTCTCTTAGGCTAAGACTGATGCCCTTTTAATCATGAATTTTCTTTAAGGCCTATTGTATTTGGGGGAAGCAGAATAGCTATGTACATTCTGTTACAGTATTAAAGTCCCTATTCCTAAACATAGAGATTAATTAAATAGTCATTAAAAGCAAAAAACAAACACAAAAAAACACAACATTTTTGCTTTAGATTTGGAGAAATAACTTGGAATATATTCCCCTGAAGAAATAGCAAATATATAGAGATCTTAGTTCTTGCATCCTTTACCAGTTTAGATCTATGTTTGACTTGAAGGAATGTTTCCATTTTCAGAGAAGAGTAAAATATCTCAAATAAACTACATGACTTTGGTGCTAAAGGACTCTGGGGTTTGATTTTTTTCAGTGTCTGTGTTTAGAGTTGTAGGAGATAAAGGACATTAATGAAATGTTACTTATTCGACTTGTTTGATATTCTTCAAAAGACTTTCGAAATGTTAAATGATCAGCCAAGAAGAAAAAGCTTCTTGATCTTACTGTGTAGGCAGGAGCTGTGTATGCACGTGGGAGTTCTGAGTGGGCCTGCCTTTCTTTCTAGCTGCTGGCTTCCGAAAATGCTAAAAGTAGCACAGTGCTGGTTGCTATTGATGGCCGACTGCATTTTGCTGTCCATTTCTCCTATACTGTGGATGACTAGGAGCATTTCATTGTGATGCGTATTGCTTTTTTTAAAATTAAATTTATTGGTGTAATACAGGTTAATAACATTATGTAAGGCAAACTAGGGAACATGTAGGGAATGAGGTGATACGTATGAACCAGGTAAAAATGTACCTGTTCTGTGGACCTAAGAGACTTGGGAGAAATTCGTTTTGTAAAATGAGCTCTCTGTACTTGAGGATCCTGCCATGAATCTTTCATTATCAAGTAGCTTCCATTCTAAATTTCTTCTGGCCTAAGGCAGTGCTGATTCAACAGCTTGAGAAGAAATGATGTCCCTGTGTTGAAGGAATTTGTCCCATGCAGGTACCTGGAGGTTATTGGCTACCTCAGAAAAACCTGTTTTCATTGGCAAGTAAACTGACAGGGTAAAAAAGGTCACCAATGTGGCAGGAAATGGATGCCATGAGTGCTGTGAGTCTGCGTCATTGTAATGACAAGAGATATAAAAATCAAACTGTCACTCCTGCCTGGTGGATGTCGGTGACCTGCGACTACAGGCAAGTCATTATATCTGTAGGTGCCAGATATTCCAGGATTTGGCATCTGGCCTCCTGTGCTACACTCAGAAGCCAGTTGGCCAGGCATTAGGGAAGACCAGGGAGATTTCAGATAATTGAGGGTTAAAATATGGCCATATAAAAGATGCATAAGGAAACAATGTATCATTTTATAACTGAACATAATCATTTTGATTAAGAGGATAAACACAGCAAATGCATGAATTCACTCCTCATTTTTCACATTCTCCCCTATTTCAACCTGCCTTGGTATGCCCCTGCTCACCAAAGGCACTAGGAAGCATGTCGTCAGGTCACTCTGTCACCAAGTCTCCCTCTCAATGAAAATCAGGTGTCTAAATAGAAAGGAGTAATGGCAGATTTTTCCCCCTCTTTCAGCAGAAAGCCAAGGAAATGCTTTCAGAAAGATGAAAACTGCACTTTTGTGCCATTGCAAATCATCTATATAAAACTTGGTGCACAAATATTGAACCTCTTTGTGTCAGCTGTTTATTGCTTGGGTTAGGACAGATATACATTTTCTGCATCAATACTTGATTAGGTGAAAAAGTCCCTGCACGTGGAAGCCGAGTCACTTGTGAAGAAATGGGCTGTGCTGAAGACCGAACAGAAGACCTTGTGAGATAATTAATGTTTTATTTGTTTGAGAAAAATCAGTATTTCATAACAAAATGGTATTAAGAATCTTGTTTACATGTAACTATGTTTTCCAAAAACTTCAACTATTTTAAATAATTGTTTAAACAATATGTCTGTGACAAACATGGTTCAAGAAATATCCTTATTAACAGATAAAAAAAAGTTACAATAAATTAGAGTTTTTACTTACTGTACACCTACTACACACTATGCATTTTTATATTCTATGAAAATTATTTCTGATACTATCACCATCATGCAGGTCATTCCCATTCTGCAGATAATTAATCTAAAGGCAAAATCTGATTCCTACCTAGGGATTCCTAGTTCAAAGCCAGATACTGTCTTTAGTATCAAAACCAGATACCACTGATCCAAGTTTAAGTCAATATTTAACATGCATCCTTTACTGGTATCCTAAATCCAATTTATGCATAGGTGCTTTAAAGTTTGAGATGAGTGTGCGGTTTTGATTGAATTTTACATCTCTATGATCAATGCCATTGCTTAATTTGCTGCCAGAGTGGGTAAAGTATCTACCAGTACATCTGCTAAAATCTTGCCACTGTAATGTACTAGTGTTTTTTAAGGGCCCAGAAAAACATATTGTCCGGTTTATTATGGAAATTTAAAGCAATGAGATGAGTTTATTCACACATAAATAGAATCACCATACTGCATTCTGCATTGGGTCTTACGAAGGCTGGTGGTTGACAGCATTTCCACAATAAAGAAATCAGTATTTACGGGTGACAGTCTTTGAAATACTTAGACTTTAACTAATTTTTTTATTTAAAAAATCCAAATGCACATCATCAAAAATTGATAATTATGGCCTTGAAAAGGGATGTAGCATAGAAGACTCAGGGGATATTAAGGAATGAGCACTGAAAACCTTTAAGGAGTGCAGGAAGTGTTGAAATGCTGATCTGGAGGGATGGAGTAAAGTGAGGAGTTGTGATTCTTCCTTTAAATGAAAGGATCTATAAAGTGTTAGAATTTGCAAAAATGTCTTGATCGTGGCATGGCTTCTTCCCTCTTAGATTGGGTGTGAGTCTAAAGTGGATAGAGACAGATTAAAAAAAAACAACAACAAAAAACATTACCAATGCTGTCTTTAAACAAAAAACAAAGGTCAATATGAAATACTCTTTCGCTTGCCATTCAGGCTAACCTATCGTTTGCTAACACTATGGTTAGCAGCAAAAGCATAATATGTCCATTTACTACTTTTTTAGCTCCATATTTACTTTCTATTACACCATATTTATACCATTTACTTTCTTTCAAACATAGTAAGTGCAGTCTTGTGTTTTTCCTCCAGTGCTACCTCCCATTGTCTGACATGCCCTGCCCATGGCCCCTCTTTCATTCTCTCCTCCTTTCAACCTGTTAAAATGTCCTTAATCTTCAAAAGTCATCTCTTCTAAAGAGCCTTTGTGAATATCCCCACGAGCTGTGTGTGATCAGTTTTTCTTTCTTTGATCTCTTGTATGTACAATTGATCTATACTATGATGCATTCTAGCATTTTGCCTTTAGCATCATGGTTCCTAGATTATATGATCTCTCTTTTTTTCTGAAAACTAAGGTACTTTTTTTTTCGTCATGTTTCCTAGCACCTTTCCCATTTTTCTATTTAATCTCCAGCCAATATAGTGTCAAAAGTTGCATTTGCTGGGTGTGCTAGTTCTTTCTGTGCTCTGGGAATTGTTTATGTGTCCTTTGAGAGTTGAACTTGTTCTCTCTTATCTTGCCACCTCTCATGGACTTCAAATATCTCTGGACCATGTTTGATTTATTCTTTTTAGTTTGAAGATCATGGTCCTTGATAGCAAAAATTCAATCAAAGTAAGTGTTGAGAGGTTTTGCATTCTTAGATAAAATTGCCTGCTTCCAGATGCCATGTTCTATTCTGGATTCATAGAGTCCTCTTTCTTGCCCCTAGTATTATAAAGTTAAACAAATCCTGAGCTTTTACTTTCCCAGATATCTTTTATCCTTTGGTATGCACCTTATGTTTGTAATCTCCAGCCAATGCATCACAGTGGCTTTTGCTCTGAATTTTCTGGAAACTGTCTTCTTGTGGTCTATAGCCCATTCCAGGCTCAATACATTCCCTTAATTTCAGTCAGAAATTCTCATCTGATCCAGTCACTTTCTCCCAGAGTTTTATCACTTCTACTTCATCTTCAATTTTCTGGTGGATGGAATTTAGCACTTTCGTATGCCGTCTCTTCAACTGGCAGAATAATAAAATTATCAGCACTGAAGTCATGAATTTATTGTGTAATCTACACTTAACAGAATGTGACTTCAAGCAGATGGCTAGATGCTGCTATATTGTGTCTCTCTGACAGGTTTTAAATCTGCATTTTTCTTTGTTCTTGGAGGTCAAGGAAAATCACGTTGAGATTTCAATCCATTCCTTCTTGTCAGGAATCATCTCCATTCCCTTCTCATATCTGCTATACTCATTCCATGTATCTCCAATTTCTCTCTATTCTGAATATTTCCTCTGCTTAAAACATATTCAGAAAACAGCAAATCTAGAGCCTATGTCCTATAATAACCAGTGCCCAACTTCTTCCTTCTCAATCAAGCTTCCTGATGATATAGGTTATACTTATTGTCTTCACAAATTCTCAGTTACTAATTTATTCCTCACCAAAAGAAATATGGCTCTTTTTTTAGAAAATAAGCAACAAGTCACTAAATCACTAAATCCAATGACTATTTTTCTATTCTTATTTCATCTTAAAATTCTTTTTTCTCTGATTTCTGTGACACTACTCATCTTTGTTTTCTTTATATCTATCTGCCAATTATCTTATCTCCCAATGTGAGTTCCTCTTCCTCTAACCATGCTTAAATACACGCGCCCCTAAGGTAAAGTTCTGTCTTTAGACATTTCCTAGATCTTAAATGTTCATCCTATGCATTCTTCCAGGGAAATTTCACCCATATACATGGCTTCAACTATTCCCTTATGCTCTTGAAATCCTAATGTATACATCTAATCTAAAATTCATTCCTGAGCTCCAGATAACTGTATCCACTGTTTACTGGCATTGCCTCTGCCAGAGGCTCTACAATTTGCTAAAGCCAAAATCCTAGAATCATTAGTTAGTCATTGTCCTAATGTTCTTCTTTCTGGGTCTTATCTCTTGACTTCTATGCTTTTCAGTTTTAGATCTTTGCCTGAATATCTCCCCTTACCATTCACAGCCTAATTTCATTTGTCATTTGAAAATACTGGTGTTGCCTTTAAATGGGAGTTGCATGCCTCCTGGTGATGTGGAGGTCATGGGGTACACATGAAAGTGTTGGGAGTGGGAGGATAGAGAAGATATAATAGTGATTCTGTGCCTGTAAAAGTAATTATTTTTCCAGATACTGGGTATTACCTAACAGTAAATATTTTCCTTCCTTTGTATCTTGTAACCATATGATAGTTTTAAATAATTTTGGTGAAGTTAGAGCCCAAACAGACAGTTAATTAGTTTTAGTTACTGTGTGCCAAATCTGTGACAGACGATTATTTAATTCTTTTAACAGTTATGAACTAGAAGTTAAGATCACTGTTTTAAAGATTATAGAAAGAAAGGGGGGAAGGGGATAAAAACAAAAAAGAAAGGAAGGAAGGAAGACTCAGAGAAGTTAGTGAGTTTTCCTAAAGATAAACAGGATTCAAACCCAGGTATCTGGATTCCAGTGTCCATCCTCTTTCCTCTAGAGCACATAGGTCGTTTATAGGTTTTGACAACAAAAATCCTGTAGGTAACTGTTTGTTGATGGATTCGACCATTTGCACAGTTTCCAGAGAGACATGCACAATCACTAACCTCAAAAATCTTGAATAATCTATATCCTCAGACAAATGTCAACATCTGTAAATATGCACAGAATCACCTAGCAGTATAAACCATGGAGGAGCTGTACTGTGAGTTCTGTGATGCTATAATCTTTAAGAATTCAGTGCCCAAGCAAAGTATTTATTTGAGAATATGTTTGATTCACTCTGGGAAGGTTAACGATTTTTTTTTTTTTACTGTAATTGTATAAGACCGAGTAATACTTAAGATTGGCTATAATTAAATGCTAAGAGAAATAGAACTTTGAAATCCCTTTCAGATTATCAAGTATCTCAAACATTTTTAGAAATCAGCAGGTTTCTTAAAGAGGAGAAAAGACAGAAATTTAAGATGTAGTTAAAAAATTCACTGAAAAAAACTATAAATATATTTGCAAACAGAATCATTAACTTGTGCTAAATGTTTCCCTGAAACAAAATAATCAAGCAAATATTGCAATATGAAAACAAAAGGTTTTCTTTATTTTTGTGGCAGATGATTAGTACGTGTGTATCCTCCTAACACTTGTAGCAAATTAATGATTAACAGCATCAATCATTGTAGCGAACTGTCCAGTTTATGTCTAAAATCAAATCATTATTGTCAAATAAATTGCCACTTGGTGAAGAGAGAGTATTTCATAGTGCTTTGGGGAGGTGGTATGCCTATTTCTCCATACCATCTAAACAAAGATTTAACATTTCACAAATTGAATTTGAGATGCATTTGACCTGCTATGAAGGAAAGATGCTCTTGATGGCAGTAGAATTCTTGTCATAGACTTTCCAAGTCCGTGGCATTATTTCAGTTTCAGCTTTTTATAGTACATACCTCTGCCATGTGGGCAGCAGAAAAACACCTATAAGATTAGTCCCTGTTAGAAGAGCATCTAGATTGAAGCTGCACTTTAGAACAGTAACAATTGATAAAGTTCAGTTGTGCAAAGCAGTGTCAGCATGTCTTTATTTTAATATTGTAGAAAGGGTGGCATTCACATTTCCGTTTCTGGGTGTACTCACTCTAAGCCCACCCTCACACATGGAATTCCTCTAAATAAACTCAATGCTGGTAATCATCTGACTCATTAGCAAGTGTTTCTTCCTGCCTGAAACTAAGTGGGTGCAATGGAGGATAGATTAATCTTTAAATCTCGTGGAATACACATCTGCTCTCTTTGCTTTCTGATTTTTTTTTATGTCAGCAGCATAATTAAAAATAAAAATGTATTGCTATGTCAGTGGAGATGACATAACTGAAAAGGAAATATAATCATCCAATAATTAATATCATACTAATGAATATTTCAATATTTATGTAGAATTTATACTTTAGGTGGAAGGAAGAAAATCTATCTAAAAACTCAGAAAAGATTCTTACATTTTTATCTTTCTCTCTGGAATTCTTTCTCCCGCTTCCCATCGCTTATTCTTCACTATTTTCCAGATACCTCCTCAGGCAACCCTAGACCACAGTTAGTGATCTCTCCTCTGAACTCATAGCTTTTAAAATATACCACACATTTGGTACTTATTATTTTTCGTTTTTGTAAATAGTGGTTTTACAGAAATTCTTATGGATTTGGCTTAAATCCCCAACTACGTTATGATGTCCTTGAAGATGACAGTCTGTGGTTTGGTGTTCTCCATCCCTAGCATTGGACTTCTTCACATGGTTCATCCTCAATAGTTCTCTGGAAATTGATTCATATTTTAAAAATCATAATGTTATATTTTAATCAAATGACATTACCATAATGCCAATTACCAAAAATTCTGTCATCAGGCTATACGATGACGTTCATTTTTGTTACATCAGTGACCTAAGAAGCAAGGTTATCTATCCCTCATTACCCTGAATCTCATCCCCACACAACTATACATCTCCTAACCTATCCCCATATCCCCATGCCTACTTTCCCCAGTTCTTTCCACTAGTCTCTGGAGCTCATATTATCCCTCTATTAGCAAACCTCCATACATCATAACTCCCTGTATCCTAAATATCTTTTAAAAATGTTTACCTTCATGTTCTTACTCTATCCCGACCAGACTTTCCCCTGAGAACACTGCTTCTTCTGCAACATCCTTCTTTCCTGGCCCTGTGATTTCACCAACCCCTCACTTGCGCCATGGTTCTAAAAGCCAGGTGCACTCTGTGTTCCCCACTGGCGTTTCCAAACCACTCTTCCTCCATTTTCGCTGACAACTTCCCCCCTCCCCCAAAACATGCTCTTCCCGGTCTCAATTTTAATTGCTTTGGTCCCAAACTTTAGAGCTATTTTGGATTTTTCATCTTCTCTTCCAACTCCATGGTAACCACAGTTGGTTCTAATTTCAAAATATATCAATAATTCAACCATTTCCCATCACTTCCACTGCTTCCACCCTAGTCCCAGTCATCACCATCCCTTCCAGATTCCTATGTTTTCTGAAATGGTCTCCCTGTTAAGCCCCCTGTCCACAGATGACTTATTTATGACTCAAGACAGAGTAATACCTTTAAAACATGCCAGTCCTTTCATATCGTCAGTCATTTTATCTTTATTCTTCAATGGCCTTTCAATCTCCTTCTGCACTAAATACAAATCTTACAGTGGCCTAAGGGATGCTCATGATGTAGTCTGCTGTTATTGTCCTATTACTATCAGGCTTGCTCCCTCCACTCCCTCTGACACTGGCATGTTTGTTCTCATTAGAATACATCTAGCAGGGGTTTTGTACCTGCCACTCACTGTGTCTTGACACCCACATATCCACTTGACTTTCTACCATACTTCTTTCAGGTTACTGCTCAACTCTCACCTCATCAGTGAGGGGTTTTCTGGTCACCTTCTACGAAGTAACAGTCTCTTTCACTAGTATTTTCTCGCCACCTCATCCTAATTTCTATTTCTCTTTCGCATTTATCACATTTGATACATCGCATATTTATTTTTCTGTTATTATCAGTAGAATGTAAACTCCAAGAGGACAGGGGCTATATGATTCCTATTCGCTCTTCTCTTCTTTAGTGATCTTGGAACTTTAGAAATTTACTAATCATACAGCCTAGCTTTACTTTGTCAAAATTAATATGACTTTTTTTAAAAAAAAATAGATATCCCCATTGGAAATTCCCTTGATATATCTACCTCCAGGTACAAATAAAACATATGTAGATTATAGGTCTCCCAACTGTTTTATCAGACCCTAATGCTAGCAAAACATTTCAGAGTAATTCAATATATGTATAGCTATTTACTGATATTTTTATATATACACATAGAAATGTAATAACACCAAATGCATTTTTGAAAAACACCAAACTAGAAACGGAAAAGGTAATTATCAACTTAACATTATTTTAAATAATTTTATTTGTAATTAATGTACATAAAAGCATTTTCTCTCTGATTATAGAGGTCTGTTTTCATGTTCTAGATGCTTAGTTTCTTAATGTCTTATAATTTTTTGTGGCTTCCAACATTTATTATTTAATATCTCAAGGCAAATTATACATTCAGGTCTAATTTCACTGTAAACAATAATGAAAGTAAATTCATTATTGTAATAGTCTTCTCCATGATTTATATATTTTTAAACTCTGGTCAGAAAGTTTGGACATTTTTACTTCCTCCTATCTTAGCTGGCAAACCCTTGCTAGAGGAGCCCTCTCTGCCATCTTCTTGCTCTTCTCTTTTGCTTGAATTATTTGTAATATCTTCATTCTAATGTTTCTTTTCAGCACTCTTAGTACATTGCATTCATTTTCAAAGTGTTAGATTGTTTAAAACTAGACAAAATAATCAATGAATCTTAACCAGGCACACACAATCTAGAGATCATCTCTAGAGGTAGGGGTGGGGCCACTGTCAACTATAATCCCTCTCATTATGGAACTCTCACGGTGCTTTCAAAGTCCTTCATGTATCAGCTGTGGCATGTGACCAATATGGAGTGACAAAATTACTCTTTAATCTATAAATTAGTATTTATAATCTATAAATATAACTTAATTTCTTTCTTATGTTTAGAATTAAAACAAATAGAAATACAAATGCATTTAACTCCTCCACACAAACTAAATATCTTGCAAACCTATTGGGTTTCACGAAACCCACTGTAGAGAACAAAAGTATAAATTAATGTAAATGGGTTGTGTGGATTAGGTGGATTATGTAAAAATCCAAGTGGAATAATAGATATCTGAACAGATATTTAACCTAGATAAAACTTAAAAAATATCAGAGTATATCAGTGCGTGTCCAGTTATTGCATCATTAAATTGCCCAAAACAATAGGATGTTTGAAAGAAATTGTAGAAAACCAGTCAACATTTTTGAAGTGCGTATGAGGGGTGTTCTGGGTGCGGGGAAGGGAGCAGTACATATCTTTTCTTTAAGCAACTGAATTAATTCACATCTTTTGTTCTTTGCAAATGATAATAATTGATATCCCCCTAACACCTTACTTCTATCAGGAGTTCTCCACTGGTCCTGTATAAATTGTTGACATCTTTTTTATGTGTGGGATCCAGAACTGTACACAAATAAATGGTCCTTAACCTGATTCACTGCTGATGATGGCAGATTCTGCTACCACTCAAGTACAACGGGAATTATATATCTTTATTAACATTTTTATATTTCTACTAACATTTTCTATAGGCTTATTTAGCATCGCAAACACACTTTATTTTTAAACCACTATATTCATTATAAAGAGTCTGTTATGGATTGAATTGTGAACCCCCTCGATTCATATGTTAAACTCCTAACTTTCAGTGCTTCACAGTGTGATCTTATTAGAAGATAAGCGAGTTAAAATCAGGATATTAGGATGGGCCCTATTCAATATGACTGGTGTCCTTAGAAGAGGAAATTTGACACAGACATGCACAGAAGGGGGCAGATGTGAAGGAAGACATGGAGAAAATGGCTATCTACATGCTAAGGAGTGAGGTCTGGAACAGATTCCTCCCTGATATCCCTCAGAATGGTCCAACTATACCAACATCATTTATTTAAGCTTCAGCCTACAGAACTGTGAGACAGTCTCTGTGGTTTTAGCCACCTAGTCTGTGGTACTTTATTATGGCAGCCTGAGCAAACTAAGAGATAATTGTAAAGTGAATTAAAGATCTCACATCTACTTTATCTTCTTAACATTCTCTCTTTAACCCACCATGCAAATCTTCATTTGCCTAGCTGGTTTGTTTTCTGCTTTGTGTCTCAGAACTGTATTTTTATGATATTTTCTGACATTGTGGTATTCAGTATCTCTTTCTTAAACCACTATAGTTGCTCCTTGCTTCCAAACTTCTACTACAATCCAATGCACATTCAACCACTGAAATTAATGTCATTACTGGTATGTTTAGGTTTGAATCAATGACTAAACCATATACTTTCTAATTTCTCCTGCTATTTCCTCATTCCTTTCTTCTTCCTTGCCTTCTTTTGCTTTAGTTTTCTAATATAGACTGTTTCCCCTTTACCAGCTTATACATTTTAAACTTCCTTGAGTATTATTCTTAGTAACTACAATATTGATCTTGACTCATTAAAGCCTATTATAAATGAAGACTTTAATCATTTCCAGAATGATACAATGACCTTAGAATTCTTTAACTCCTTTCACTCTACCCTCCCATATTTTGTTTTACTGTTTTTATGTAATTTAATATTTTATATATTTTAGACAGCATACAACATTTTTATTTTACTTTATTTTTATTTTTTAAGCAGCTAATATTCATATACAATAGCCCCTCTCCCCCCGCATTTATGGTTTTGCTTTTCCTGGTTTCACTTACCCATAGTGTTAAACTACAGTCCAAAAATATTAAATGGAAAATTGCAGAAATAAACAATTCATAAGGCTTAAAATGCATGCCATTCTGATTAGCATGATAAATTCTCAAGCTGTCCCACTCAGTCCTCAACAGGAGGTGAATCATTCCTTTGTCCAGTGTATCCCTGCTATATATGCTCCCTGCCTGTTAGAAAAAAAAAAATCCTTCAACTATGGAGGATCCCCAACCATCAACATTGTCTGCTCCTGACATGCAGCCATTGACATCATCATGGCTTGATGATCCAGGACCACACAAAGCAGATGATCCTCCTTCTGGTGCATGGTCAGAAGGCCAAAAGTAGACTACCACCACATCACAGTGCCTGTACCATTTATCTTACTTAATCTATCATAGTCATTTTATCATCTCACACTGTCACAAGAAGAATAAAGGTACATAGAGTATAGTAAGGTACTTTGAGAGAGAGACTACATTCACATAACTTTTATTACAGTATATTGTTATAATTTTTGTATTTTATTATGTTAATCTCTTACTTCACCTAATTTATAAAGTATACTTTATCATAGG
>NW_011889257.1:79354-81220 GCF_000151845.1 Pteropus vampyrus | reverse complement strand
TTTTTTTTTTGTATTTTTCCTGCTTGGTGCTTGGGGTGCTGTTTTGAATCTGTGCCCTGATGTCTTTATTGAATTTGGGGAAATTCTTAGTCATTATTTTTCCAAATATTGCTTTTGTACGTTTCTATCTCTTCTGAGATTCCAATTACTTGAATGTTAGACCTTTTCACCATGTCCTATGTTTTTTATGATCACATCTGTATTTTCTACTCCGTGTCTCTCCACACTTCAGCATGCATTTTTCCCATTGATCTATGTTCCAGCTTGCTAAGCCCTTTTTATCAACTGTGCCTAATGTGCTATTAAGCATATCAATTGAGTTTTTAATTTCAACTGTTGCTTTTGCTAGTTCTAGAGATTTTTTATTGTATTTTTTATAGTTTACTGTTCCCTGTTGAAATTCTCTGCACTGTCCACTATTTTCTTGAATAGATTAATTATAGTAACTTTAAAGTCCACCTATGACATTCCCAATATCTAGATATCCTGGGTTCTCCTTCTGTTTTTATTTGTCCTCTTGCTTTCTGTTCATTTGGTCTTATCTTCATATATTTGCTTGTTTTTTGTTGATTGCTGGACCTTATATAGAAAATATTGTAGAAATTAGTTGAATCATGTCCTCCTGAGGAAATTTGCTCCAGATTCTGGCAGATGTGATGTTTGGGGCACATAAACTTAATTCAGTCTTGAATTGAGCTGATTAATAACAGTGCTTCAGTATTTATACAGGCTAATCTATTTCTGTTTTACTCTTAGACCTTTGACCATCACTACTAAACATCTGGAGTGCTTTCTAGGGCCCCTCATCCACAACTTCAGTTTTTGCCCCTTTAGCTATATAAGACCACTGGAAACTCTGTTCATCTCATCCTCTCAGTCACTGCTTTCTGCTTGGCTTCTTAAGAAAAGCAGCATGGGTTTTGAGGCTTACTTCTCTGGGTTTTCTTCTCTCTGGTATCTTAATCCTAGAGGTCTTCACTGCCTTGATAGTTCTCCAGTGTCTTCAAGCAGAGACCTAGAGATGTGTTTCAACTTTCCCTATGTTTATTATAGTTGTTCTAAAATGATACAGTTGATAACCCTCAGCGCAATTCCTATTTTGCAAGTAAGATTGAACCTCACGCAGAAATAAAATAGTAGTATTTATATTTCATATTTACTTTCATTCAAAGTTCTAAATAATAATATGACAAATCGAGGAGGAATATCAGATCTTGAGTGACTTTTCAGGAAAAATATTCATGATTCTTATGTCTGTGGAAATTTAAACTATTATTGTAGGAAAAAATACCACTTAAAACTAGCTTACATCAATGTTAAATTAGAGAGCCATTTTAGTATGTTAATTAAAATTTTAGAGGGCTTAATTTTTATTTTGTTATCAGCCATTTTTTATGAGCTTGTTGATGCACAGAAAAATGTCAGTATTTCTCTCAGTATTCTTTAATACTAAATGATAAAATATTTTGTATTGACTTAAAACATTATTTTTAGTTAATTCCTTATATACCTGCTTGATTTGAAAAAAAAAATATTGACTTCATGGTTTTGTAGAAAAAAACAAACAAAATGAAATGAGAAAGAAATGGTTTGATAATATAAGTATTGATAAATACAATTAATCCTAATGGAAAAAAATTTTCAAAGCCATCTCAGAAGCAATAATTTATATATATTTTAAGTTACTTATCTGGCCTTATTAAGTCCCTTTGCTTAAGTTCATCTTCTAAATTTGCTTAAGTTCATCTTCTAAATTTCTATCAGATTAATCATCTGAACTTCTAATCTTATCTTCAAATGGCTCTCAGTTTCCCAGTAAATAAACACACACTCCTTAGTTCCACATAGAAACAAATTTCTTCATAG
>NW_011889257.1:74220-79304 GCF_000151845.1 Pteropus vampyrus | reverse complement strand
AAAAAAAAATATTGACTTCATGGTTTTGTAGAAAAAAACAAACAAAATGAAATGAGAAAGAAATGGTTTGATAATATAAGTATTGATAAATACAATTAATCCTAATGGAAAAAAATTTTCAAAGCCATCTCAGAAGCAATAATTTATATATATTTTAAGTTACTTATCTGGCCTTATTAAGTCCCTTTGCTTAAGTTCATCTTCTAAATTTGCTTAAGTTCATCTTCTAAATTTCTATCAGATTAATCATCTGAACTTCTAATCTTATCTTCAAATGGCTCTCAGTTTCCCAGTAAATAAACACACACTCCTTAGTTCCACATAGAAACAAATTTCTTCATAGCATAATTCCCTGTTATCTATATCTGCAACCCTCTTACCGTTTTCCCCTAAAGATCTTATGTTCTAACTTCTCCCCAGCTGTCTACATTTCTACATTTTATAATGACATTGCTTCTTTTTGGATTGTCTTTACCCTACTCTTCAGTTGGGAACCTCCTACTCATTTGTATATCACATTTCCTAATTTCCCCAGGAAGTTAGTTATCTCCTTCTCTTTTATATCCATGGCAACTGGTATAAATTAGAGTGATATAATCAGAATTGCTAATATTTTATAGCATTTCCTATATGGCAAAGTACATAACAATCACAGAACTTGAAATATTGTCTTGTGGTAGATTTACATCTGTCCACATTACTAGATTTTCATGAGTTTTTGTGTTATTTCTTATGTATGCTCAGTGAGGAGAGAGACAAATTCAGAGACAGACAGACATATTAATTCCAGATATATAACAAGACTTAAAAAATTTTTAAGCCAGTGAGAGGACTAAGAATCGTTTTCTTTCCTTTTTTTTGTAAACTGTCTTCAGTGGACATATGTCATTTAAAAAAAATCTAAGCAGGAACCCAATGGATATTTACAAGTAATATGTTCACAAGAAAGACTATACTATCAATTATTTTAATCTTAAAGTGGATTTATATCAACTTGTAACAATCTTTAGGAGCAGAGAGCTTTACCTCTTAACATGGAATTAAAGGCTTTGATCCTTTTAGAGGAAATTTGAGTGTCACTAAGCAAGTGAGTTTTTGTCATGTGTGTTAACAGACTCCTTGAAACCATCTGATTCTATTTTTACTCTCCTATAGATCAAACTTCCTGTGAACATATGTGGTATCTTTTATTTCATTGTGCTTTTTTCCACTAGCAAACACTGCTGACCAACTTATCCAATCATTCATAACCTATTGTGTATCTGGATGCTTTACTACTTGAACGCATTCCACTTTTTCTTATACTTTTAACTCTTAGGAGAGCTATGCATAACTTTTAAGCTCAGACTCTTGTAATTCTAATTATTTCACTAAACCAAAAATATTCTCTAGTGCATCATCAAAAGCTATTCTGAAGCCTGACACCTGCATAATATTCTTTTCTGTGTTAAGCCATTTGTCAGAGATAATTTGTGAATGTCATTTAAAGTTATTCAATTCAGTGATCATAATAGAACAGTCTCAAAATTTGAAGAGGGCAGATTGAAAACACGTAATAAGTCTAGTTAGGATGTATTTATGTGGATAATGCAACAGAATATAGAAAGTCCAGACTGTCCCAAGCAATTTGCTATATGTGATTGTTTTAACTTAAGAGAGGAGTAAATTTGTAGGTTGAGCAGTTACAGGTAACTTGCTTAGACAATTTATTGGCATGTGTTCACCTTCCTATTTTGAGAAAAACTGTGCAACCAAAAATGTGTAGACAGGAATTAGAAGTGTGAAGACTTTTTCCATTATGGTTAGAGAGTACTGTAGTGTAAGTATGGATAGAAACGTTTAAAGATAAGGCAGTTTATTTATATATGCTATAAATACTAGGAATACAACCTCAAACACATAGACCTTGCTCTCTGTTCCTCAGTGGATATCAGAATCTAGAGGGTGAGACCAACAAGTAAGGAAAAAATTGTAAATGATCCAGGGAGTACCATGATAAAACCAAATGAGGAAAACAAAAGCAGCAGAGAGTGTGCTGAATGAGGCAGCAAGGGGCCTCTCAGAAGAGACCAGGCCTGAGGCTGGAACTCTTTCATGATAAATTTGATTCTGATTTTGATTCTAAAATTATAAAAGCATAGTAATAATAGAAATATAGAAGATGCAGATAGCATAAATAAATACAGATAATTCATGATTTTACCACTCAAAGACTCATATTCATATTAATTTTCAATATTTCCTTGCATATATTTTTGCATGTATTTTAAATGGTTGTGTTCATTTGTGCACAATTTTTTTAAATTTAACTTTCAAATGGAAAATAAACAACTATAAACAAGAAAATATTACATAGTACTACTACTTGTTGTGTAGAGAATTAGATAGTGGTGATATGATTAAAAGTCACTAAATGTAGCTTTAGACTGAATGGTCAAAGAAGGCTCTTTGTGAAGGTGATAAGTAACCTTAGAATATATGGCAAGCACTATAATCAGTTGCAGAAAAAACAGGGGATGACTACTGCAAGCAACAGGAAGACTGGTGCACAGACCTCCTGACAGTACTAACCTTGGCAAGTTTAAGGAGAGGAACAAGGCTAGTGTGGCTGAATCTTAGTGGCGGCTTCAAGAGTAGTAAGAGATGAGACTGGAGAAAGAGGTGGAAACAAGATCACGTATGTTCTTATATTCAGGGCTAGAGAGTTTTGTAAATGGGCAGTGCTGGAAAGAGAACATTTCAATAGCCGTTGCAGTATCCCTGGTGAGGACTGATGCTGGCTTGGCCTGTTATGGCTACAGGTGACAGCTAAGAAGTTCTGACTCTAGGGATGTTTTCATGGTAGAGGGTTGAAGATTTACTGATCATTTAGAGAAATATATTTGATTTAATATATACTAAATATATATTAAATCTAATATATATGAGATTTTAAAAAATACATTGCTAAACTTTTTCATTTTAGAGGTAAATAAATTGAGGTTCAATAAACTGAAGAAAGCTGCTAAGGATTACTAGCTAATTACATTTGCATTCCTCAAGAACTGATATTTTTTGCATCTATGCTACAGGTTTTAGTTACCATCATTCAGAAAGCTAACTCAAGAGAAAGGAGCACTTTTCTGAGAATGGGAAAAAACTGAAAACTCTAACCAAATCTTATATAAACATCTATACTGTAATATTTTTTGACATATTTTTTGGGACTAGATGTTCCTTTATCTAAATCAACATTATCATCATCATTTTCATTGTCTCAGAATGCAGGTTTAGGAAAATTGCTTAGGGTATTTCATATGATGTCTTGTTTCAGACAAAGATACCTAAAAAATTTTCTCCCAAAGAGAAAAAAATGTCAAAGGATGAAAAATGATTTTACATAACAGGAAATGAGACAGTGAGACCCACTCTGTCCTTATGAGTACCTATTCTACTTACATTGGTTTGTAAGAACCCAGGAGAAGGGTAGACACCCTGTATCCTCTATTTAGATAGATATCGTGTTTTAAAGGGATAACCAATTTGAATTCCTAGAGTGAATAAAAGCCAACTCACTGAGAGATACTCGGAAGTGAGAACACTGCAAGGGTCATATCCATTTAATGTTTAATGGTATTTTTCCCTGAGCAACAACAAACATTCTCTTTTTATTATGTAGAGTTGCCTGCATTTTATCTATTAGAATCCAAATGGGTCAAGCATACGACAAAGTTAAATAAGGTAATTGTAAAAAGGAGAAAACTGAGCAACAATTGGAAAATATATACTAAGATTTAATTGACCAAGATTGGAAATAAAAAGTGAGCACAGGGAGATTATGTGATAGCAAGTGAAAACAAACCATGTCAAAAATATAGCAGGTTGTGTTTAGTTTAAGAATATTTGAATGAGCAAAGTGTATACATACACTTAACAGCATCTTTGCGCTTTAAGATAAGAAGGTAAATGCTATAAGCAAATGCAAAAACAAAAAGAAACAAACAAAACAAAAATGAAAGAAATAAATAAAAGAAAAAAGAAAAATCCACCTTGATTCCCCAGGAGTGATTCTAGTCTGGTTCTGGTTCAAGTGAATTTACATTTGGGCTAAAAAGATTATGCTGCCTGTGCTTCAACCACGTTTACATACAAATACTGAATATATCATGAGCAGTAGCTTCCTTTTCGTTGTTTAAGTCAATTTGGCAAATTCATGGTTTTGGAATGAGGCAGGCTTGCATTTCACTCACTATGAAAATGGGTTGTGTAATAGCCATACTATGTGTTCATGCTGAATGAGAACAAAGTCACTTAGAGTTATTTGATAGTTGAGTTGAGCAATTATTGGTTATATTTTTTTCCTCCTTCTTCTGTCCTACCTTTGACCAAAGAGGCAGAGAAAAGAATGGCTAGTAAAGAGTGATAACTGTGGACAAGTATCTGTCTCAGTCATCCCTCCCCTCCTCTGAATCCCTTTATCAATTGTCTGTGTTACAAATTTCATACTTACTTTATACAGAACACTGTTTATTTTCTATCTAAATGTCTCCTTCATAAGATGGAGACTACTTGAGGGCAAGGACTTTGTGTAAGGGTCTTTTGTAAACCTCCAAACTCATCACACAGCCAGAGAGCTCACCAGTCGCCCCTTTGTTTACTGTTAGTGAAATTAAAACTTGGTGACGCAGAGTTAATAATATCTCCCTTATATTTGCACAACAAGATCTAGAAATTTTTTCTCTTCTGTTATCTAGCATCAGATATAATAGTAACAATCTAGAAATATTTCACATTCTGTGAATTTTTAAAAAATTAAATAATTTGATGCTAACAGCCCCAATATGAAGCAGAAAACAAAATCTTGAATTGTCTGGATTGGTACCCACAGAAAATTTTGCTAAATTCCCTCTAAAAACTGATAATCTTTAGGTCACAGGTGGGTCATTTTAAAAAGTGGTAACCTAATGGTTGTTGAAAGGAGCTTCCAGATGATGTGATGACTTGCTTTTTCACAGCAAAATGTTGAGATAAACCTTAAAGTCCCTTCTTGACCACCAGCATGGAACTAAACAATTAAATGTGTCAGAAAAAGATCTGCTGTATTT
>NW_011889257.1:38561-74170 GCF_000151845.1 Pteropus vampyrus | reverse complement strand
CAGTAGCTTCCTTTTCGTTGTTTAAGTCAATTTGGCAAATTCATGGTTTTGGAATGAGGCAGGCTTGCATTTCACTCACTATGAAAATGGGTTGTGTAATAGCCATACTATGTGTTCATGCTGAATGAGAACAAAGTCACTTAGAGTTATTTGATAGTTGAGTTGAGCAATTATTGGTTATATTTTTTTCCTCCTTCTTCTGTCCTACCTTTGACCAAAGAGGCAGAGAAAAGAATGGCTAGTAAAGAGTGATAACTGTGGACAAGTATCTGTCTCAGTCATCCCTCCCCTCCTCTGAATCCCTTTATCAATTGTCTGTGTTACAAATTTCATACTTACTTTATACAGAACACTGTTTATTTTCTATCTAAATGTCTCCTTCATAAGATGGAGACTACTTGAGGGCAAGGACTTTGTGTAAGGGTCTTTTGTAAACCTCCAAACTCATCACACAGCCAGAGAGCTCACCAGTCGCCCCTTTGTTTACTGTTAGTGAAATTAAAACTTGGTGACGCAGAGTTAATAATATCTCCCTTATATTTGCACAACAAGATCTAGAAATTTTTTCTCTTCTGTTATCTAGCATCAGATATAATAGTAACAACCTAGAAATATTTCACATTCTGTGAATTTTTAAAAAATTAAATAATTTGATGCTAACAGCCCCAATATGAAGCAGAAAACAAAATCTTGAATTGTCTGGATTGGTACCCACAGAAAATTTTGCTAAATTCCCTCTAAAAACTGATAATCTTTAGGTCACAGGTGGGTCATTTTAAAAAGTGGTAACCTAATGGTTGTTGAAAGGAGCTTCCAGATGATGTGATGACTTGCTTTTTCACAGCAAAATGTTGAGATAAACCTTAAAGTCCCTTCTTGACCACCAGCATGGAACTAAACAATTAAATGTGTCAGAAAAAGATCTGCTGTATTTTAAGGTACAGTTACATGCATTGTCCTGCCTTCTATCTGGCTACTTATAGTGGTTTAAAAAAAAGACCAAGAAGTATGTACCCTTGGAATCAAACTCAAACTGCAAACTCAGCTTCCAATTTCCTCAATGAGCTTGGGGTTTAGCTTGAGTGACAGTAGAATCCCCAGCCAGCCAATTAGCGTGTGGTCGAATTGGAGGAAGGCTGAGAGATGCAAGAAACAAAATCATGCTAGAATGTACGGGTGGGTGAGGAGTGTTGGGAAGTGCGCTGTGGCTGGCAGAAGTGATTAGATTTGATTTAAATTGAGTTTTCTAACACGGTGGTATTGGAGCAGGGAACAGGCAGATTTACATGGAATGGATGGACTTTTTCTGAACAGTAGCTTCCATAAAGGCAGAGTCAGAAATGAACATGATGCAAACCATTGTGAAGGGCTCATTAGCTACATTTCACTTTTATGACACTGTAAATGGCATCCCATATAGCTTTTGCCTAGGTTTCTTGCAATCTGAAATCAGGGTTGCTGTGAGTGGTAAATGTATCTTTTTATAATTGGTCTGAAGGAAGGAGTATTTTTAAGGCAGTTAATATTTCTGAGAATTTGTACAGTTTCTAATAACTAAATATCAGCACTAAAACCTAGGATGTTGTAATTTTTTTTTCAAATTGGCTATCGTTTCTTAGATTTTTCTGCAATACGGTTTATAATATCAGAGATGGCCAATATGAGGGAATTCTGTCCTTAGATAAATATAAAGGAAGAAGTATGTAATTATTTTGCATTACAAATACTGAGTCTCCAAGTATGTGGACACAGATCTGATTTTTATTAGTTGATTAAGTTATTCATATTTCTGTCTTACTATTTTACAAAGCACAACGCCCCCCGCCCCCTGCCAGCTTCTTCTTTCTATAAGCAGCCCTTTTCAGGTGTCATGAGAGGAGTGAGATGTTTCTTCTCTCAAACTAGGTCTCTCATTAGTAAATCCAACTGGTTTTGACTTTTCAAATAAAGATGTCATTTTCCCAGAAATTATTATTTAATAATCTCAGTGGCAGTCTTCTATATCAACAGGAGTTGTGATAGTTAAATTGGAAAGCATTATACCCAAATAACATATTTTTTGTTTACATAGAGATTGTAATGTAGTTGCTATAGTTTAGATGATAAAATATAATTATTTTTATAAGTTTCTTCAAGGTATCTTAGCAAGTTTTTAAAATAATTTCCTTAAAAAGACAGGAGATTCATGTAGTCACAAAATTGATGTTAAACAACTGTTACTTTTTCCCTGAGAAACATAATTGTACTTTTTCTCTCATCATGATTAATACAATAACATTATAGATTTTCCATTCATTCCTTTGTGCCAGCAGCCGAGAAGTAAGGTAAAGATGTTACAGCTGTTTAGGAATTTATTCTGTACAACCCATAGAACATTTGTACAGAAGCTCGGATAAACCACAAGTGCAAAAAGTAGAAGAAAACCCAACTATGTAATGTATATAATTTTTGTTTTTTAATTCAATCAAGTGCTGCTACTGTTCACTAAGGACATTCTAATTAATACCAGAATAATACATGGATGGATAAGCAATATTGGTGTGTATATATAGAGAGAGAGAGAGAGAGAGAGAGAGAGAGAGAGAGAGAGAGAGAGAAAGAGAGAAAGAGAGAAAGAGAAAGAGAAAGAGAGAAACGGACTTTGAGTTCTGATTTCTGAGTTCTGAATTCTGGGGTAAATAGCCTTACTAGGTTTGGGAACTGTCACATTGTAACAAGATATACAAAATCAATCACAGTTTAAAAATATACCTAACTTTGTTTTCTACCTTTTACTTTGTATACTTTAATCCATAATTTGGATATACTAACCAAAATTAGACCTTAGAAATCTACTTCATTTAAATGGATACTACCATTTATGCTGCAACACATGCATCTTTTCTTGTCTCAACTGTTAAGTATATATTCACTCTTTTATTCTCTATTTAGGGCAGTACAGTTATGAACGATTTGGGAAGCCTACTCATTTGGTTCAAATCTGAGCTCTACAACTTACTAGTTTTGTCTCTTTAAGCAAGTTAACATAATTTTGTCTCAGTTTATACCTCATCTGAAAAATGAGAATAATACGCAGACTGTTTTAGGTTATCATGAAAATTAAATGAAATATTATAAAGTAATTATAATATTGCTACCACTATATTAGCACTTAAATGTCAATGACCATGAATTTAGGTCCAGCTTTTAAATGCAGCATCTCCTAACAACTCATAACCCTATCTATGAAGTTATAATAAATATTTTTAAAAAATAGGATTAAGCACTAATCTATTAACAGAATATAAGACCAGTTACGACAAACTAAATATTCTTAAGAATTACATTTAAAATCTCAATAAAATTTTTATATGACCCAGAAATTCCACAGGTAGTTATTTACCTGAGAGAAAAAGAAAATATGTCTACACAAAGACTTATATACTGCTGTGTATAGAATCTTTATGCCTAATAGTCAAAACCTGTAAACAACCCAAATGTCTATCAGCAGGTGAATAAATAATGTTCTAGCTATACAATGGAATATTACTTAGCAAGAAGATAACACATAATAACATGGATGAATGTGAAAAATATTTTACTGACTGAAAAAGGCCAGTCAGTAAAGAATATGCATTATATGATGCTATTTATATAAAATTCTAGAAACGAAAAATCTCAATTATAATGTTGGAAAGCATCAGTGGTTTTTGGAGGCCGAAGATGGGAAGTAAACAATTTTTTGTGTTAAATTCCATCTGTTTTCAATGCTTAATATGATTGCTATTTTCCTGATGGGATCCTTTTTGAGAAAAGAACTGTATCAAGACATTAGAAAAAGAAAAGCATGTTTAGTATATACAAATACAGTAAAAAAATTATAAAAGTAATAGCAGAAATTAGTAAAACTGAAAATTATGGAGACTATCAAGCCATAAGATGGTCCTTTTAGAAAAGACTAAAAATACCGATAATCCACTGACAAAATTGATTTAAGTCAAAAATTGGAATATATACATCAAGAATGAAAATATTACAGATAAATTATTACATATTACTCACATTAAATATTACACAGATGAAAGAGAATAAGAAGATTATGACTAATTTTGGAATGATAAATTAAAAGCTTAGATGAAATAAAAAGTTTCTTAAAAAAACACAATCATCGAAATTGAAACAACAAAAAATAGAAATTCTGACTATCCGTATATTATTAAATAAATTAAATCTATTATTAAAGTCTTCTCACAAAGAAAACTCCAGGCACAGATTACTTTGGAGATAAATTCTTCTAAACAGTTAAGAAAAAAATGACATCGTTTATATAAATTCTTCCAGAGAACAAAAAATGAGAAAAGACTTCCCAACTTGTTTTGTGACTTTAATGTAAACTTGGAGTTAAAAAACCTTTATGGGGATCTTAATGATAAAGAAAATTACAGGTAAATCTCATAAACATTTATACAAAAATCCTGAATGAAAATTAGCATTTCAAATCCAGCAACATTTGAAATGTATCATGGTCAAATAGCTTTATACGGATACAAGATCGGATTCACATTTGCAAATTGATCAGTGCCATTTTGTACACTAACAAAATGAAAGAAAATCACACGATCATCTCAATAGATGTAGGAAAAGGATTTGATAAAATACAATCCAAATATGGCTAACAAGAAATCCTCTTAGAACCTATGAATTTGAGACAACTTTCTTAATCTGAAAAAGATTATCTATAAAAACAAAGCAAAGCAAAAAACTATCAGAAATATTTTTACTTAACAGCAAAATGTTGAAAGCTTTCCTTCTATGATAAAGAAAAAAAAGATGTGTTCTATAATCATTAATATTCATCATCGAATGTGAGGTCCCAACAGCACAAAAATGTAAGAAAAATGAATAAAAGAATATGAATTTTAAGGAAGAAATAAAATTACCATTCTCATATGATATCATTGTCTATTTAGAAATAATCGATAGAAAGAATAATCAAATTAATAAGGGTATTGGCAAGATCATTGTATACAGGGTCAATACATAAGAATCAACTGTATTTCTATATATCAGCAGAAGTGGAAAATGAAATGTTAAAAAATGATGCCATTTTAATAGCATAAATACCACATATCTTCCCACGATAAAACTGCATCAAAAAACATGTACTAAAATATTTATAGCAACTTTATTCCAAATTACCAAAATGAGAAATAACCCAGTGTGCATTAGTAAATGGATAAATAAATTGTATAAAGAATACAATGAAATGTTATATAGCAATAGTTCTTATAATTTTTGATCTTAGGGGACTTTTACACTCTATCAAAAATTTGAGGATCTTGAAAAGCCTTTATTTATGTGGGCTATATCTATCAATACATACAGTATTAGAAACTGAAAGTGAGATTTCTTTTTAATAAACTGTTAAGCACTGATCCATGTCTGAGATTTTACCCTACTTGCGAGCTAACATGTTAGCCCCCCAGTTTCATGGATGCTGACAAAAGAAACATGATGCCTAGGTCAGAGACAAAGGATATAACTCCAGACAATAACAGTATCCAGAGTATCAGCATATTCTTTTACCTGTGAGAGCCCCAATTCCCACAGGGCGACGTGATGTAATACAGATGACACCAGCACATGCAGGGAGTCACTATAGGAGATGAACCCTGACCTTAGGAGCCTGATTCTTTTATAATGTGTAGTAAACATACCTGTCCTTTGCTCTGGGTGGGGGGGGGGTAGGGGGGAGAGGGGAATGCTACCTCTATCCCCCAGGCAGTTCACTATTTAGGCAACCTTGAAAGAGTAGAAAGTATACTTTCTTGCACGTAGCGAGTGCAAGAAAGTACAGAAACACGAGGGACCCACAGATAATTGTCTTCCAACCCATTCATGTTAACATAAATAAAATAATTTATGAAAAATAACTTTTCCAAAACAAAATAAAATTAGTGAGAAGAGTGTTTTTTAATTGATTTACAATTTTAAAAATCTGTTTAACGTCTGGTTTAAAAAAAAATAGTAACCTACGTGTCTAACAATAGATGGCAAGTTAAAATACAAGAATGCGAGGAAATAAACTCTAAAACAGGTAGAACCATATATACTGATATGAAAAATACTCAACATATATATTGTATGGTTACATTTGTGTAAAGGAAACTAATACACATATGCATGTGTGTCTATGTGTCTATCTGTAAAAAAAGAAATATCAACAGTGGTATTTATGTGGTTGAATCACCAGAAAAGAAGGAAATCATTTTTTTTATATAGTTTAACCTTCTTTGCTTTGATTTCTTTTACAATGACATGTAGAATTTTTATCATTTAAAAATGCATATTGTTTCCTTTACTATCCAAATCCCTTTAATAGGTTTTTTTTCTGTTTTTCTTTTTTCCCCAAAGAGAAAGGCCTAAGTCCTTATTCAAGGCCCGCCATGATGTCGCTCCCCGGTCTCTCCATCCTTGGCTGTACCACTTTCTGTTCTTGCTCTCTATTCTTCTAGAAGAACTTTAAAAAACAACAACAACAACAAAAAAAACCCCTTGCACTAGGACACAAGCTTCACATAGGCAGTAACTGTATCCATCATCAATTGCTGTATCTCCACACCCTAAAATAGTGCCTGAAACATGGAAAGCCCTCAAATGTTTGTTGCATGAACACATAAATTAATTAACTTCTGCAGTTCTCTATACAGTTTAATAGTCAGGGCCTTCTTTCTCGATATAACCCTTTCTACTTTTCTCCATCTAACTGTCTTTTTTACATCTTATAAGGCCCAACTTGAATGTCCGTTTTGCTAGGAAAAGTTCTTGACATTGCAAACCTGGCTAGGTCTGTCTGGCTTTATATTCCTGCAACATCCTTTATTTCTCCCTCAACACTCAACAGAGATAATCTTGTAATTACAACCCCGACTACCACCACCACCAAGCCTTACAGTTTATTCTGTATCCTCACTGTCATTTCTTAACTACACCTAAATCTATACTCTATTTACATGACAGTAATATTTCTGTAATCATCACACCCCTCAACAAAGTGCAATTCCCCTCTTATCCAGCTCAGACTCCAGAGTCCTTTATTACAGAGGTCCCCGACCCCCTGGTCCATGGCCTGTTAGGAACTGGGCCGCATAGCAGGAGGTGAGCGGCGGGCAGGCAGCCGCTCCCCAGCACTAGCATCACCTCCTCAGCTCCACCTCAGATCATCAGGCATTAGATTGTCATAGGAGCACCAATTCCTGGTGCCGAAAAGATTAGGGGCCATTGCTTTATTATAACAAAATCCTGATCATCAGTAAGTTACTTGCCCCTCACTCCTTCCACTGCACTTGCATGGCAAAATGCTACATCCTCTACATGATCTCTTGATCCTATATTTTGCTTTCCAAAAGATTTTCTTCTTGCAGTGAGTCCTCTTTCTCTTGAATCCTGTTATTCCTTCCCTAAAAGATCATTGTTAACATATAAATATGCTCTAGTATTTCCCATATTAAAAATACCCTCACCCTATCAAACCCCCAGAACATTTCAAACTCTCTTCCACTCTAGTGCTTCCTGTCTGAAATGGCTTTTCCTACTTTCTTTATCTCATCCATTTTTTCTTTATTTTGTACTGTTGATATTATTAGTACTTTGCATTTTACTTTTTTCTAGTAATATAAATCATACTCTTATCTGGTTTTCTTTTCATTTTGGAACATTTGGGAAATTTTGAAAAATGTAAAGAATAAAACACAAATCTCACCATTCTAATATATCCAGAACTGTTTGTTTGGGTATATATAATTCTAGTAATTTAGTAAAACAAATTAATAATTTAAACTATTATAGATATTATGAATGTTATTTTTTAATTTACCATTTCTTATAATATTGCAAGCTTTTCCTATTATTATTCCTTGATAATCTAATCTAATGGCTGTTCAGTATTTATTATAATGTCGTTCAACAATTGATCAATTCCCTACGATTGTATATTTTAGCAATTTTAGGTTGCAAAAGTTTCTGCAGTGTTCATCCTTGCAGTTACATCTTTGTAAATATTTCTGATGATTTCCATAGGATAACTTCCTAATATTAAATAGCTAAGTTAGGCTCTGAGCATTTCTGATCTGTTTTGGAAAGCAGCTTGATGGAAAGGTCACACATATTTACTCTTCCTTAGTGATATAGGATAGTGCCAACACAGTTCTACTTATGTGATTCTTTTTTACCTAAGAATAGATTCTCTTTCCACACATGCATCTCTTCTATTATATCCTTCAATAATTATTTATATTTAGATATAAAATCCTATATAATTTATGATATTTAATTGTTTATTATTACCAGGGATTTCATATTTTTGGTTATTAGCAATAATATATTTTTTTCCATTATATATTTTTTAACTAGTTACAATAGTAAAGATTCCTATTGCTAGTCAGGGAAACTGACTTTAGTTATCTCATACCTACAAAAATTAGAGGTGCTATTTAATGGCAGGAATCAGAAGTATCTCAACGAACTTTAAGGCAGGGTTTTTTTCCAAGACTCAGAAATAAATTGAGAGCCAATGCCCCTGGGATTCCCAATTCTTTCTGCATATCTTGTTTCTCACGTTATGCTTGTCCCCCTTTTTTTTTCGTTGTTTTTTTGTTTGTTTGTTTGTTCGTTTTTTGCTCGTGATAGGCTCCCCCTATTTTTTTCTTGGAAAAAAAATGTGGTAGATGGTTTGCTGTAAACAACTCATAGCTCTTGACTTTATGTTTAGCAAGTTAAGCTATTGCTTCTCTCAGGGTGACTTCTAAATTCCCATGGAAGAAACACTGAGCTAAGTTAGATCAGGGGCTATCCCAGCACTGATCGTCTTCCGCTTCCGGAGTACACTAGAAACAAAGCTGGTGTGGAAATTTGACTTTTTTTGATTTCCTAAACTTGTCTCCACGCATTAGTGATCTGGAATAAGGAGATGAGGTGAAAGTGTTAGTCTGGAGGTTTGAAATGATAGTTGGCGCTCTCGTTACAGACTTAACTTTTCCTTGTAATATTATTACTGTTTCCAAGGACAAATTATTGTACCTTGAGGTTAATATTTTCTAGAGAAGTATCATTTCTATGGAGGCTGTCTGTTCAGCTTTGAAAAGGAGCGAGTGAAGAAAAATTATGTCTGTTTTAGTAATTTAAAGAGACACCGGAATAAGTTACTGGTAAGAGATAGCTGACTTTCAACTTAAATGGTATATATTCCTTGGTGTCAATAAAGAACTGCAGCTTTAGATATTTATACCTGTTCTGAAATCATCTTTCTTAGAATTACTACTTTTATTATTATTTTTTAAAAGCCATGCATCCAAGAGCTCTACTAGTTCCTGTGCCGATTGCAAGAGAGGGTACATCTCTCAGTAAGCAGTGAGCCAATTAGCGATTCTGAGCTCTCAGTGGAAGCTACCCTGGTCTCAGGGATATAACGTCCTCTGTAGTCCCACATCCGTGGTGGGCGCACCTGCTGATCAAAGCTGTTTCAGAGCTGGTTTTCTTTTAACACACCGATAATGATCTTGGGTATCTCACAAACATAATCACAAAGTGACCTCCCCTTTGAAACTTAGAAGCAATATAATATATTTTGTCTTCTTGTCCTCACTTGGCAGAGAGAGATGAATTCCGAGCACCTAATTACCAACTGAATCTTTGCTTTTGGCCATTTGACTCCTAAGTCCCTACAGGCTTGATTCTTAGCTCAAGCCACTTCAGAAAGAAAAAAGCGTGTAAGGGATACAAGCTTTCTATCTTGAGCCAAAGAAGATTTAAGACAATAATTCCCAAACAAAATTATATTCCTTCAACTCTTATTACCTAGCACTAGGTTTTAACGCTTCCTTTATCTCAGTAGTATCTTTCAACCAGGGAGATAAAAATGACCAAAGAGAGATAAAATCTTCACTTTAGATTCTGCTTTCAAAACTAAACTGTTTACTGCACATGAACAAATTAAGCTTCCTGTTTACTTTCACTTTCAGAGAGATGATGGGCCTTCCTGTGGTTGTTTGTAATGGGTTTTCTGGACCGATGTGAAAGAATTGCTGCTACTGAAATTCCTTCATCTAAAATAATATACCTGAAAGGCAAGAAGCAAATAAGTTATCAATTTTTGAATGATAGAAAAGTGCTGAAATTACTTTCTTTAGATGTTTCAGAGATTTTTCATCGTAGGGAATTTTTTTGAATACTGGAACTAAATGTCTAATGGTCCATAGGTTACAAATAAAATCTTTTATGTGTCAAGGTAACCTATATTTGGTGGGGCAGGAAAAAGGTAAAGGTACAGAAAAGGCTCCCCGTTCCTGTGATAGCAGTGGTTCCTGTCCATCCATAATTTTGGAATGCAATGCAGAGCTCTTTTGATTCATACTTGATAATTCTAGGAAGTAGGTGGACCAGCAAGGAGGCAATGCTCTTCTGTTTCTTAAGGGTTAACCTTCCTCATAGCACTTTGCCCAGAGGCTTGTTTTGATTGCACCGGTAGCATCCTCCACTTGCCACTTTCACCACCACTGCTGGCTGCCCCTCTCCCCATTCCAATTCAGCCCGATTCTCACTCCTAGGACTGTAGCTCTTATCCTAGTAGTTCATATGAATTGCCTATATAGTTTTAAAAGGCACAGATGTTCACGGCCAAACATAGGACATTCCAATTAGATAGTCCTTAGATCTATATATAAATATCAAAATAACAACGACAAAGATGCTCTGAAGATAAATCTGATAGGCCTCTAGTGAGGCCTATCCTAACTGGAAACAAGAGGGATTCAGGAGGCTCCAGCCCATCAGGTCATCTTTTCTTCCAGTAGGTTCTAAAATATGTTCCCACATCATGTGCCGTAGCAAGGCTCCCTATTTGTGAGTTCCTGACTTCGTAACTTCCCTAAAAAAATAGGAGTTAAAGTAAAAAAAAATACCTTTACTCCAATTGGGTAGAATTCTGCGCTTAAACTAAAGACCGATACTTAGAGCACTGTGTTCTACTTATAAGATTTCATGATCCCCAGCTCTGTCAATCCTGATTTTGCAGTGTTGACCGTGGTTTCCACCATTGCCATTGCCATTGATTAGGAAACTTGATTTGGGATCCCCCAATAGAGTTCTCCCCTGGAGTACCATCTCTGCATTTTGCATTCTGGTTCCCTCTGCTCCCCCATGCTTGGATTTACTACCTAAACTAATAACTGAGATTAGAATATCCATTAGAATACCCCTGTCCAAATGGGTATGTCTAGTTTGAGATCGTGGATCTACTTCATCTGCTCTGTCTCATTACTGGAAATTAGACCATAGTCAGCAATGCCTAGAAACATTTCATCACTATTCTACCCTAGACCACAGGGCAAGAATTTATAGACATTTATAATGTGCTGGTGAAAGCCATAGGAACGATTGAGATTTAGGATCAGGATTAAGCAGAGGGATTATTGACATCCAAAGCACATGAGAGTCTGAGATAATGACCCTGATGCTGGGTGGGTACCAAAAGTAGTCAGCAGGACCAGGGGGAATTTGTATCCAGTGAGGATGTGATACCTGGAGCCATGCAGACAGACTTGAGGACATCGGTATCCAAATGTTGGCATCCAGTCTGTTCTTAGGCTGGCAGTTTACAACTCCTGCTTAACATTCAACTTCCTGATTTTAGGAAGCACCAGGTTTGAAAGTCACCAGAGACTGTTTGGGTGGCCTATACCCTCCAGATACTCTGATTCAATAGATCTCTGATAAGACTCAGGAACTGCATTTGAGGGAAAAGAAACCTAGGATTTTAATACAGCCGATCAAGGATCATAACTTGAGGAACTCTCACCACATAAAACATGTCCTAAAATTTGAAGCATCGTATAGAAGGCAAATATTCCAAAATGTTAGGAGAGAGGAATATAAACTCTGGATATCAGACAGGGCTTGACAATAACTACCAAACGTATTACAGGTGTGAAAATATAAACTGAGGCACATTAAAAATTTTAAGTGTTTATTCAAGCAAACATCGATTTGAACCAGGCAGCACTAAACCAGAAGTGGTTAAGACAGCTCCACAGATAGGAGCTGGGGCAAGGATTTTATAGAGGGGACAAGGAAGCAAAGCAAAGCAATTATTTGGTTGGCTAGAGCTTAAGTGGTTGCGTTATTTGGGAAAGCCTAGTTTGTGATTGGTTGTTCATAAGTTTCATTTTCTCTGCTTTCAGTGCATTGACTCTGGCTTAGGATTGATTTGTTTACTGAGGGTTACCAAGGCATTAGTCTAATGGCCTTCTTGTTTAAATACTTTAATACAATATTTATATGAGTATTATGTTTAGCCATTTAGTATATCTTTCATATGGTTCTCCCAAAGTAAGGTTTTGTGTTCTCCTCAAATTCTTTGTTTTATAAGTCCCAAGTGAAGGATTTTTAGTTTAATATATTTAGAGTAGAAATACCTAAACTTAAGAGCCTCAACTGATCATCCTGTAACTTAATGGTTCCTAAATAAAGTCTACCCTTATTCCAATCCACTCCACCCCAATCATGAGCACCATCATACATCCAATGGTCCAGCAGAGCACATCCCTGGTTTGGCAGCTGCCAGGTATGGTCAGTAGTCCTCAGGCCTAATGCTGCTCCAAGAACATATTCAGAAAGTATGTTAAATGCTGCTGCAATAATCCTTTATATTAAGTGTACCCTTGAGTGCTGAGATATATAGAAGCCTAAATCAAATAATTTAAAAAGCAGTGAGCTCATGGTTGTTAACTCTTCTCACGTGAATTCTTCACTCGATGCTGGCTCTGGTGATCCCCCAATGTCAGACGTATGTAATTGCCTCCATGAGGAAGAGCTCAGGCATCAAGGCGTCATGTTCACTCAAATGGATCCTTTGTGCTGCTTGTCTGTAGGTTCAGTAGTAAACTGAACTGAAGACAACTTAAACTAGCTCTAAATCTTCATTCTTACCAATCTTTAACCAAATACTAACAGTTGCGGTCTGGCCTAGCTCTACAGGCAATGCAAACTTAGATTAGCAAATATTAGGTAACTTAATGATCCCACATGCAGTTTCTTTACTGTGAGTATAATTTCCTCATTGTTGCTGCTAAAAAATCCTGTTACAGAGAAACAAGAAAATAAAATTCCCTGGAGATGTTCTTTTAAGGATACATTGGACTGACCGCCTTGCTATGCTATTAGTGATGTTTTCATTTTCGAGCACGGTTTTCATCACACCATTGCCATTTGCAGATACCTATGGTGACTCTCAATTGGTTCTCAAGTAGAATTCAATTTCCTGATCCTAGGTGGTAAGGTTCTCTCCCTCTTCATTCTCCTTTATCTTAACGTCCCTCTTTTTCACTCTGCCATGTTCCCAGCTCGCCGTCTTCCAAACCTAATTATTTTTGAGAGTTGATGTCTTAGGCTTGCCTCTGAGTTTTCATGTTTACTCTTATTTCTCCTAGAAAAATCTCCCCAATTGCTTTTTCTATTGCACTTTCTTCACATTTCTCCTGAAATGAAAAATGCCTTAAAAACACTTATATAGGCATTTTCACTAATCAGATAATAGCTGTCTGATTGCAGTGGTTTCCAACTTCTGCTGAACATTAGAAGCAACTGGGGAGCACTAGGACCGCACCCCAGACCAATGATATCAGACTACAAGAGGTGACACTGCTTGTTAGTCCTCCCCCAGGTGATCCCAATATACTGCAAAGGTTGAGAACAACTGCTTTAAAGTGTTAAGGTGCAGATCCTTAGGCAAGCGCTCCTTTGTGGATGCATGACTGTTTCTCATTTTGCCCTTGCCAGCTGTCTATAGTAAAAAGCATAGGCATTTAAAAATATCATTTAAGGCCTTAAATTTCTTAAGAAGAAAAACAACTCCCTTCTTTTTCTTTTAGCTTTTAATTTGATATTCAGTCACAGTAGTAACTGAGGAGCTTCCTTAATATGGGAACTTGTAGAAGTGGCCAGGGCAGAGGGAATGACACATTCCTTCTGTGTCATAACTCTATGGTGAAAAAGGTGCTGTGTCTGGTTCGATGCAAACATAGAGCATCTCTGACATATATTTCTGAAAATATCCCAGCTTGAATGTTGGGTTGAATGTGAGAAATTTGAGCCATAGCATTGGCAGTATCCCAAAACTTAGCATTGCACTGATAGCTTGCTAAATCATTGATAATACATGGCTGTTTGTTACTTCTGTGCACATTGCTATGAACGATGATGCAAATATCTGGTTGAAAGGAAACTTTCATCACAGCAGGCAACGTTTTATCAGATGGTCAATCCCTTTTGGACTATACCGATAACACTGGACAAGCACAAGCCAGAGCAGCAGAGGAGAAACCCAAAGATTCTGATTTAAGAGTTCAGAAGTGATTCCCAAATCAGAAACAGTAATAAGCACCCTCGGGTTATTCTGAAGCAGGTGGTGTAGAACATACTTTGAGGGACTCTACCTTAGCCTTGCTGACTTCTCCAAAGTTGTATTTTCTCTTGTTGTGCCTGCATAATTTTCGCTGCGAATGCTCTTGTGAAATTTCAAAAAACGTTATAATTAGGAAATCAGGGAATATGGTCAAATGAACATAGGCATTGGAGCATTGAGACCCAATTCTGAATCTTGGCTCTTTGCACATGAGCTAAGGGAAGAATTTAAACCATGTCGTTCCCACTACTGAGGTTCCGGTTTGTCTGGGCATGCTCCGTGATCTGATTGGCGCTGCAGGTATCTATTGAGAGCAGGGCTCTAGTGGACAATTGTTACTTCCTGGCTTATTTTCTCCTTGGTAAACTGTCCTCTCTCTAACTACTAGAGATGTTAATTACGTGCCTTGCCCTGCTTAGTGACAAGGATTGGCAATCAGAATATTCCATCTCTCAGGCCAAAGTACCTGACTGAGCTGTGGACCCAGTTACTCAAATTGGAGCAATCAAAGTCGTCTCAATGACTTTTTCTAGAACCAAGAAGAAGGAAGTGCTCTCCTTGCGACAAAAGCCAACACAAAGAATAACAGAGTCATGGAAAAAAAGAGAGAGAAACTGGAAGATGTCATTGAAGTCCTTTGACAAAGCTGTGTAGAAAGACAAAACCACTGCTGGAATTTGGAATTCTAATTTGTTGAATCAGTAACATTTCTCCTTTACCCCCTACAAGCTCAATATTGGTTTAGAGTTCTGTTACTTAAAACCAAGTAAGTTCTAACATACAAGATTAGAGGGTTTTTTAGGAGAGTTAATTCTGAGGGAAGTAGGAGCTAAGTAAGACGAACTTGACACTAGAAAGAATAGTAAATCTTATATAAAACATAATATCCCTTTTTGGGATTTGTCATCCGATCTAATTTTCCAACCCCAACTTCCTATCCCCGTTTAAGTCCTATAGAATATTGGGATAAAAATATCAGGGGTGGAGGGGATTTAAGTTGAAAACCAAAATCAGAAAGAGCACTTCTGTTAGAAATTTTGTAAAGCACTGGGACAGGCTAGTCTGTTTGGGGATACGAGGTGACATATTACTTCAGCAAACCACTCCTGAACAGCTTTGCCAAGGAGCGTGCCAATGCTTCTTTTACACTGCTCAGTGACAACTCTAGATGTCTGACTTAAGAGAAGAAGGACATGGTGGTACTTAGAGAGTGACTAGCAGAGACTGAGACCTCTCTGGATGTCTGGCAGAGTAACAGGGTATCCAGTAGTGACTGGAAATAAATAGCAGTTTTCCAAGTATATCCACTGCTTGTGGCTACAATGGTTCTCAGCAAGTATAGGCAGGTATGTGAACACACATAAATTAACACCTACAGACTCTCAGATAGAACTGAGGGAGATTTTTCAGGCAAGTAGAGGTTCCTGGGGATAAAAGTTACTGAAATCTAGATTTTTACTTTTAATAGGATGGCATTTGAACTCTTGGTGTGCTAGGGTCTGAGGAAATTCTGATAACAAATAAAAAAGCATATGTGTACTACTCAACATATTCATAGTAAGCACTCGTTAAATATTATATGCTTATCGTTAACATCGTGTAGTAAATTGTGAAGAAAGTATAATATACTATTAAGGAGCATGGCTTAAGAAAGCAAATGGTTAACATATTCAACTTTAAATCTTCTGTAGTTTTTAAAAATGATGTTCTATGTACTTGATACTTTTGAATATATACTTTTTATCTTACCTGATTTATAGAGAAGCTCTGCCCAGAATATATCATATAACCCAGTAATGTTTGCTTATATTAGGTCAAGTTTGATTTCTAGTCTCTAGTGTATTTGTATCTCAATATTTTTATATTAACCAGTAAGATGAGAAATATTTTATTGCTGTATATGATGCCGCTTTCTGGAATTTTGTTCTGTGTGAATATCTAAGGCCACATCACAAATGCCATCTAATATTTTTACCTAATAATAAGAGAAATTGTCCCATTTTGTACCTTTTTTTAAAAGTTTATCTCATTCGAATGACAAGCATTATTAAAAAAAGAAGTTTTACCTGTATTGACCTTATATTTTTCTTAGACAATAGTTTTGGAAAAACCATTTCTTTTGTATTTTCCTAATAATTAAATGGCAAAACCTGCCCCATATTAGTCTCATCCCAGATACTGGCCATCATCCTCCTTCATCTCCAGGCTGCTCAGACTAGATCCAAGAATTTTTCGCCACAATCAGGAAGTCATTTTCTTAAACATCAATTTCATCTTCCATCTGGTCTCTGATTGATCTGTTTCAGCCTCTGTCTGTTGAATAACCTAGGGTTTTTTCATTCTCACTGGGTTTCCAGTGCCTTAGACAAGCCAAGGCCCACATGTCAGCCAGCAGACTGGAATGTATCCTATGCTCAAAGTTCTGCTAATCTTTGCTTCACAGTAGACCATTCATCTGTGATAATGGACATCATCAGTGTCTAATTCTGAAGAAGGGGTAAACTCTCCTTGCTCCCCAGCCTTAGTCCTGGTCCTTCAGACCAGCTCTCCCAGCCATGGATGCACGTGTGGAATTGGTTTACATGGTCACATGCTTCCTGGAACTATATGTTGTGAATTTTGCCCTTGTAATTTGCATCTCTCCTCCTAATTCACATCTTGCATTAGTCAGGAATCTTATAGACTCCACTTAACAGGCACCAAACCATCCTGACTTAAAGCAAAAAGGGAATTTACTGACTTATATTTTTGAAAATTCCAGAGACTTCAGTTTTCACCCTCTTTTCATCTTTCGTCATTGTTTTTCTCTGTGTATCCTGCATTCTCAGGACAGCTTTATCCATTTGAGACCTCACCATTGATGCTAACCTCAGAAGTGCTATCATGACAAACTAGTGGCTGAGCAAACATTTCTCTTTTGTAATAACTCTGATAAAAATCCAAGGTAACCTTCATTGACCTAACTTGAGTCACATGTTAGTCTTGAATTAATCATAAGGGCACAAGCCTGCAATGCAAGGCATAACCTTAGAAGGGATCACCCCCTTCAGTACTACATGAGATTGGGGTAAGACTGGACCTCCCCCAAAATTGGAATATTTTTACTAGAAGAAGGGGGAAACAGATACCTTATCAGGCAAAAACAGCATTCTTAGTACTCTCAACATATGGTTACTGTCTCAGTACTCGATAGATCATTTAAATTCTTCTGACAGTTCACTTTCAGACAGCATATTACTGACAGCATCTTCATTGATAGTGAGAGTATGCACTAACTCACATAGAATATGACCTGTTTGCTAATTGGAATGATAGCAGGTAACATTTTTAGAGCACTTTCTATATGACAGAATGTTAGTAAGGGTTACCATCCGGCCTGGATTGCCACAGACCTGACTGAGAATGACCTTGGGCTCTGCAGCATTGTTTCCTTGGAAACAGTAAAGATAGGAAATTTGTGTCTGCCTCCTTTGTTGTGTGGAACTGCACCTGTGTTGAGGGAGCTTTGCTTTGGCATGCAGGATTCCAACCCATGTGACTAGGACAGTATAAAATATTAATAGGGGACAGGCTTGTGATTTCTGTATTTTCAGGTGACTTACATGTACCTTGGCACTTGTGTTCTGGATGGGTGATGGGGCAAAATAATCTGTGTACTTGGGCACATGCTGGGACTGCCGATGACATGCTGATCATGTACCTGTTTTAACTCCTGCCTTGAATTGTTCTATAAAACTAAATAAGTGTAGCATCAAATTGGTAGGGATTTTTTGTTTTTGTTTTTTGTGGGTTTTTTTTTTTGCTTATTTTTGTCTTTTGAGTCTTGCTGCCATAAGCAACTTATAACTCCAGCTGTCCTGCAGCATAGACACTGTCTCAAGGGCTTTACATACAACTTTTGTTTATTCCTTTTGGAGAATTCTATTAATTTGGTATGATTTAGAGATGAACAAGCTGAGACCTGAAAAACTGTGCCATTTACTAATGGTTATGCAGGCAAAATATAGGAAAACAAGGATCGCGTCCAGAAGGTCCAACCCAAGATTTTGTCCCTTTAGCCAATGTGCTTTGTGGCATATTTGTCTCAGATCACCTTTAATCTCTCTTATGGCAATGACCTCAATGTTGTAAAGTTTTTCTCATTTATATCTGAAAAAACAATGTCATCTTATCTTGAAGTCTAAATTTTACTAACTTAGGTCATATCAATGGGAGGTATTGAAAAGGGTTTTGTTTTTGTTTTTGTTTTTGTTTTTGACTTTTTGATAGGGTCATACAGCTTGTTTGCCCTATAATCTGGTGACACACATTTCTTTATGTCAAGTTTTGGAAAGTTACTGTACTTCTACTTCCTGTAGCTTTAAAAGATTCATTCTTTTCTCTTTAATATCTTTCTTATGAGATTTTTTTTCTCTTGACTGAAATTTCCACCCACATAGCATTAGCTAAAATCCTTTGTCAGGCTCTTTTCTTACTACTTATGAAAGCATCGTGTACTCCCTCTTCCTAATTGGAAACCATCCATCTGGAAGTTTTGAAGCTTGAATATTTTAATGGTGGAAGCTCTGTTTTAGAGTGCAAGGGTGTCTTTGTTCATGTGATTGGTTATTTCAGGCAGAGAGGATCTGAAAAGCAAGCAGTGAAAGTAACATTCAACCTATTAAAATGGTATCTTAACCTACTATTCAAATTGTATTTGATGAATTCTAACTGTATATTATAATAAGGTGAAACAGATATTTTATTGTAATTTTAAAGCCTTTTTTAAAAACTTCTTAAAGTTTAAAGTTATTAAAATGAAGACCCAAATGTCAGGGGTCTGAATGGAAGGGATAGGAGTAAAATAAAAAATAGATGCTTTAATTTGCAACAACATGGATACACCTTGAGATAATCATGCTAAGCTAAATAAGCCAGACAGAAAAAGCTGAAAATCACATGATATCACTTATATACGGGATATACACCTAAAAGCAACAAAGGAAAGGACAAACAAACAGAGACTCATGGACATGGACTACAGACTAGTAGTTACCAGAGGGTAGGGAGGAGGTAGATGGGGTCAAATATGTGGTGACAGAAAGAAATCTAACTGGGAGGTGGACACACAGTGTAAATACATATATGCCTTACTGTTAAAGTGTACAGTTGAAGCTTATTGGATTTCTTTAACCAATGTCACCATAAAAATTAATAATAAAATAAAAAATATACATGCTTTATTCAACTTAAGTTTATGGGGACTAAACCACACTATCTTTATTTACCACAGAACTTTATTGGATGAGTTCGTCAGAATCAGATTCCAGCTTTGTCTGTCAGTCCTAAAGCTAGAAGTGGTAAAGGACCTGTTTAGCTTACTAAAAGATCTGGGTTGCATTAAAATCACCTCAAATAAAACCAGAGGATTAACTGGATTGAAACTGTCCTTTTGAATGTCAATTTGATCCACTAGGCAAGTACTCATGGATGGTGTTTGAAGGCTAAAAAAATCAGCATATAAAGTGGCTTGGGATTTGAGGGTTTTTGTTTGTTATACTATTCATTATTGAACAAATATTTATTGAGTAGCGAGAGGTGCTAACATAGGAAAGGAGTGACAGCAGAGAAAATGCAAAAACAGATTGGAGATAGGGAAAATGGGGCATAGGGAGCTACATTTTTGTGTTAGAATGAGCACTGGAAATGTGAATTTATTAAAACACATAGAAAAAATGTAGAACCACATTTATCTCCAGATGTAAGGATAATGCAATAAATAATTGACAAGATATAACTTATATTCAGGCTTTTCAGGGGTGCTTGTCTTTGCCAGTTTAAGGATGCTAAACCACAATAGATAATAATCGTACTAGAACATGGGTTCAAAAAGCAATTGCATGCTTGAAAAATTCATGACTAGAAAGATTGTCAGTATGCTTAGATTTTTATTTGGATTTCCATAAAACAGTTACGATAGTATAAAGGGTACTTTTGTTTTTTACTCATGAAACCTTTATTGATGAATTGTTAGTACTAAAGAATTATTCCTTTTCTTTGCAAGCTCCTTCCACAGCCTAGAATTGACTCAAGGGACATATTTTGCTGATTGGTGCATTATTTTCTCATGTAGTGCTTCCAAAGCTTTTTCTTTTTCTTTTCCATTATTATTTTATGTTCAGTTACATTGTTTTGGGAATATATTTCTTTAAAGGGTAGTTGCTATTCAGAATGTAATTCATGCATATAAGAATTCTCCCAGTAGGGCAAAAAGGGAAATTATTTGTGTAGATTTAAGTTGTTAGTGTCATAAGGCTAGCACTAGGCAGTATGACGGAGAGATTATACATAAAAGCTCTAGAGCCAGCCTGCCTAGGTTCAAATTCTAGCGCTGACACTACCTGTGTGATATTATTCAAATTACTTCTCATGACATTTTTATCACCTGCAAAATAAAAATAAGAATAGTACCTGTCTCATAAGATTTTTTTAAGTAGTCAATATATGCTAGCATTGTAGTGTTTTCTTTTGGTTCCATATTTTTCCAAGTCAATCTTTAAAATTCAGTGGATTAAATACAAAAAATTTATTTTTCATCATATTAGATCTCCTATGTGTCGTGGTTGCTATCTCATACTGTTTTTCCTGTTTAGTTTTTAATGTAAGATAATTAGTCTGACTCTATTTTGGTTTAGAATAATATAAAAGTATAGTATTCATATGCTCAAATGTTTAGGCAACGTTAAGCAGTTGGCTTATATTTAAAAGTCATACTAAATGAACACAAATGTGTACTTTTAAACACTGGAAACTCTCTTGTGATAGCAAGAAGCTTACCCAGATAGAGGAATTCAGGGATGGAGTGGATTAAAGGAAGATCAGATGTGTAACTCTTATTATATCCTTACTTTGTGGCACATCCGATTGAATGGAATCACTAACAGAATCATAGGCACTATTTTAATATTTTTTCTCTCTCATTCCTCAATTCCTCTCAATTGTCCTGAGTATATATACTTGAATTAGTATGAGTTAAATGCATGTTTGTTGTGCTCAAACAGTATAATATAAGAACAAATACATATAGTATAGAAGAGACGCACAGCATCTCTGGATGAGAGATTCATCCAGCCCAGATATATTGCTTCAACTTTATAATCCATTTACTTTGCTTTGTACACATGAAAGTCTTTATTTATTGCTGGACATGTGTGTAGCTATGAAATGCAAGTCACTTCTTTCCTTTCATCATTCTAGTCTGGGTCTAGAAAAGACCCTAAGTCTAATGGGAGGCCCAGAATTGGCTAGACTGGCTTAATGCCACTTCATGGAAGATGATCCCCTCTTCCTTGCATAAAAATGATTAATTTGGCCATTTCTTTGGAGAACTATGCCAGGAACAGATAGTGAATGACAAAAACAATCCTTACTAAACTGTATACTTTGTTAATATTATGTAGATGAGATTTAGTTGTACAATTTGCCAGTTATTTTAATTAATCTTTCTAAAATTCCAATAGAGAATATATGGAGCAGTCATTTTTCAGGACACTAGCCTTGCTCTGTTTCTTTCCTGAGTTTTTTAAGAAATATAAAAAAGAAATTATGATACAATGTAATAACCACAATTTATGCGGGGGAGGGGGGAGTACATGAATGTTCTCCTAGATTCTTTAGTTATTGCTACATTCTTTCATCTAGGTGGTTTTGTTTAGTTATTATAAATGGCATCTGAAAGTTCATGTTAAGTTTGCACATTTATGTGATAGGTATATGAATGTTACCTATACAATTATTTCAACTTTTCTGTCTTTAAATTATCATAATAAAAACTGAGATAAAAGTCCTCAAAGTTTATGTTTTTGAAAATAAGTCTTTTCATATATTTCACTCCATAATCATTTATTGATTCCCTACTATATGCACTTGGATAAGTGTTATAGACAATCTTGAATTCAACATGGGGTCTGCCTTTAAGAATTCTAACAATTATCTATTGCTACAACAATGCTGAATAACTAACTCAGCAACATGCAACCATAATCATTGATTTTCACACTCATGGGTATGCAGGTTGATTATGAATTGGGTGATCTCCCCTGACTGCTTCAAATTGTACATTCTGCTGGATATGGATGCTTGCTCCATTTTACTGAATGGACGTTCATTCCGAGACCCCATCTCTTCTCATGATGATGGCAGAATTGCAAGAGAATAAGCCCTACCAAGAAGATTTCGTGCCTTTGGTTATATCACATCTGCTAAAACATTTGTTCAAAGGATAAATGAATTTATTGAGTTCTAATCTGTGGGCCCATTTTCCATACTCAGTGATTCTAAACTTAGATCATATTAGGGCTGCATAGATTAGTCCAACTTATTATTACACTGTTATAACAAAGAATGAAAATGATTCAAAAAACACTTATTAATCTTGTTATTTTTAAGATTCTTTCTAAACCTATGCAAACATTGATAATTAATTTCTAGTTCCTTTCTCTCAAGGAGGTCTCAACGTAGTGAAACATAAGGATATTTTAATTTTTGTATCAACTGTTTCTTTAGCAGTAAATCTATGAGAGTTAAATTACAGGCTTTAATTTCTGAACCATTTATAGGAATAAACTGATTTTTCCTTGTGTTTTAATGAGAGATTTACATCTATTTAAAATTATACCTTTGTTTTATAGATCAACATTGAAGGAACTCAACTATAATATTTTATAATTAAAAATAATGTGGGGTATAAGGTCTTTATTGCTTGCAGAACTTTAAAAATCTATTAATTTCTCATTAGTTGTAGCATAATAACCCAACTCTTTAAATGGAAAAGAAACTTCTTGAACCAAACTTTATGCTAGAGACCCAGCATGTGCTATTAAACTGTTTCTCTCAATGATTTGATTATATTTTATGATATAACCAATTCAGTGGATTGGAAATATAGAAAATGTTTCATTTTATTCCTAAATGAGGGATAATGAAGGTCATAATATGTCTACTAAGATGAATAAATTGCTATTAAGATAAAGTATATAAGTAAGTCACCAACTAAAATCAATTTTTCCATATATATCAAGAAAAAGAAAGTATGTGTGTGTGCATAGATTATATATAGATAGAATGAACATACAGAAAGAGTATATACATAAAATTATAGAATGCTTGATATTTGCAATGATTGATTATATTTATTTACTTTATATAATTAATTTACTGCCCCCAAATCATATATAGATCGACCTATTCTTATATGCTTAAATGAAAATTTATATGAGAATTTAAAAGGCAAAGAAGTTATAACCACATGGCAATCAGAACGTGTAAAACTAAAATGCCTGACAATTTCAAGGATTGTTACAGATATGAAGTAACTGGAACCTTCATATTCTGCTCCTGGGAGTTTATAGTATTGGTACAATTGCTTAGGAAATCTCTTTGGCAATATCTTCTAAAGCTGAGCACATGTACACTCACTGACACAGGAATTCAATTCCTATGTATATAACTCAAAGTACTGCATGTATGTACATGCATCAAAAATATATATAAAAAGGTGTTTATGGCAGTATTATTCATGTGATTTCTAAACCTAAAGCTATCTAAATGCACATCAACTCTTGAAAAAATAGACAACTTGAGGAAAATCATAATTGAACACATACAGCAATGAAAAGTTTAAAATTACTGCTACAGACCATTACATAGATGAGCATTAGTGTAATATTTAGCAACAGAAGCCAGGCAAAAACTTTACACTGTTTAATTCCATTTATATAATGCTCAAGACAAGGCAACACTAATCTAAAGTGTTAGAAAGCAGGATGGTGTTTACTTTTATGGTGGCACTTAGTGAGTGGAGGCAGGCACAAGGGAGCCCCAAAGATATTGGTAATATTGTACTTTTTGATCTCTGTGATGGTTATATGGTTTGTTTACTTAGTGAAAATGTATCAAGCTGTACAATTAAGATTTGTGCACTATTTTGCATATATGTTATATTTTTAACAGGTTTATTGAAGTATAATTGATATACAAAGAATTGCAAATCTTTAATGTGCATAGTTTGATGAGTTTGGACATAGGCAAACACCTGTGATACCATCGCCACAATCAAGGTAACAGACATATTCAATACCTCTCAGAGTTTTCTTATGTTCTTTTGTTTTGTTTTTTGAATGTTATATTTTTGTAAAACATTTACATACAAAACAAGCACGTCTTATTTCTCAATATAATGGCTTTCTTCCACCCTTATTTTTCACAACTTCTGAAACAACTGCTTAATGACTCTAACACATTTTTACAACTTCCCATTACTTTTCATTCTTCAAATCATGGAGGAATTATTGTAATCTTTTCAAGTCCCTCATCCTATTCACTTACTATTAATTCCTATTGTAGGGAATAGATAGAAGACCTTAGAGAATTTATAGAGCCTTTCTTCATTCTTGTATGTGCCAAAAGAAACTTTATGTTACAAACCTTGATTATTGATTCTCTCCATGACATTGAAAATGATATCTTTCATAGCAACTTTGTCTGCTACCACCTTTCTACCCAAAGTAATTTACAGCAGCCGTGGATGTTTTGAAATTAGATTTGAGACTTTCTGTCCCAAACCACATGCTTCCTTAAACAGAGAGAGTTTTGAATAGTGTGAGGTTATTCCTAATCCTAGCAATAATACCTAAGGATAATGAAAGACTTAATGGGTTGATCTATTAAGTCCATTTTTCAAATCAAAGGTGAGGATGTTTTTTTCCTTGAGAAATCAAGGTTAGCTCTGTCTCCAGGCATGCATTTTAAGCAATGAACATGAGTTCCTAGGAAAGTAAGGCCTCCTAAGCACAGGGCATACTCATTCAACTGGAAAGTGCTTTAACAAAGGAATTGCTTCCTCATGAGCAGTATAAAAGCAACCTCCCATTACTAAGGCACATTAAACTACCTCTTGGGCATTTTGCTGAATCTTTAAGCTGCATTTTGTAAAATGTGTTTTTCTCTGAAATAGCTCAAACACTCTCTTCTGTCTTTCTATCTCTCCCCCCTCCCCACTCTCTTTTTTCCTATCCTTACAAACTCTATCAAAGTTACCCAATTTCAAACATTAATTTCTTCTATAGCTCTCACAAAGTTTCACACAGGGAGCAATTGAGAAGCAAGAAACCTGATGATGGGGCAGAGTTCTGTGACTAGAAGAGGTGAAACCCCTGTAACATGCAGACTTGTCAAAATTCTTCTTTTTGTCTTATGCTAAAATATAGCTTCTACAATAAGGACAATCCACACATAATAAAAGACATAGAGCATGACTTAGGCACAAAGCAAATTTAATCATGATTCCAGGAAATTTCTTCAAGTCTTATTACTGGACTCAGCATTTGTAAGTGGCCAGATGTGCAGTGTGGAGTGATACATTTGACTCTAGTTGTCTCCTCTAAATCTGTTGTACTTTTCTCCCCGGTTGTATAAGGGCAACCCAACTTGAGACCATAGTCCCCAGCCTCCTTTGCAGCCATGTATAGCCACTTAACTAAATTCTTGCTATTAAAGTAGGAACACAAGCAATTTTTGCTTGATCTGGACTCCCTCTGTTTTCCCTTCACATAACCCAAAAGCCAAATGAGGCTGCGGATGGTTATCACCCTACAGAGTAGGGCTATATGCTAGGGAATGGCATAAGCACCAACATGGAAAGTGCCCTCACCATTGAATATCTGAACAGTAATGAGACACACCACCTCCAGTCTAGATGTTGAACTCACATGAGAAGGTAATATACTTCTGTCCACTTTTAGCTATTGTACATTTTTATCTTTGTTATGGAATCTGATCTTTATCCTAACTAATCCAGATAGGGCTTCTTTTGTTCTTTTGTTTTTTTTTTTTTTTTTTAGGTGAGGCAACCCTTGATTGACCTCACAGATTGCAAGGAACTTGTCATCTTACAGTCCCTTATTTTTTATTTTTTTTTACGCCTACAGCACCTGGTCTTCCTAGGTGGTTTCCCATCCAAGTACTAACCAGGCCCAATCCTGCTTAGCTTCCGAGATCAGACGGGATAGGGCTCATTCAGGGTGGCATGGCCGTAGACTTTTTTTGTTCTTGATTAATAATTTTTGGTATGCTTTCAACTTATAAAAACAATATGAAACAAATAGTTGATTAATTTCATGATAAAAATTCTATTTCTATAGGATATTTCTTTTATCAGGACATTTTTCCATATTCTATTATATGGAAATATCCTGTAGTGACAGTTAAGATGATTCACTACCCCTATTTTACAAATAAAGAAACAAGTTCATTGGCAGTTGAACCTTGATCTTTTCAAATTATCTCATGAATCATTACAAGTTCAGAGGAAATGTAAATTGATAACTATTTATTAAAGTCAATCCAAAATATTTTATTGAATTAAAACCTATAATTTTAATGAAATATCTTACTCTTTTGGAGAACTTAATCAATATGGCTTTTTCAGCATTCATTTAACAACTAATTTATCTCTTTAATAAAATAAAAATACACATTTTTTTCAATTAAGTGCATTTTCAAATTAAATATTTGAAATATTAAGAAATTTCATATTTATGGTCTTTTTCTATTTATAAATGTAGCAAATTTTGAAAATGTAAAAGAGATGTGAAAAATTAGTCATAGTCCCAAATACTCCAAAGTAAACACTATTAATCTTCATTGAAATTATTTTAGGAATTTTCTAAAAATCTGTTTTCATGAATTTATGAATGAATTTTTAAATGAAACATTTTATGCTTGCTTTCTGTAAAATTAAATAACAAAACATAATATGAAAATTCTGTATAACTCCAAGAGTCATGACTACTGTTAACATGTTTATACTTTTTTATAATAATTTTTTATTTTGCAGTTATAGGTGGCATACGATATTATATTAGTTTCAGTTGTATAGCATAGTTATTTAGACATCTATATAACTCACAAAGTGATCACTCCAATAACTCTAGTGCCCCTTTGATACCATACATAGTTATTACAATGTTATTGGCTATATTCTTTATACTGTACTATCTCCATGATTGTTTTATAACTACCAATTTATACTTCTTAATCCCTTCCCCTTTTTTCACAACCCCTTCAACCCCTCTCCCAACTGGTATCCCTCAAAGTGTTCTCTGTATCTATGAGTTTGTTTTTGTTGTTGTTGTTCTTGTTGATTTCGTTCTTTAGATTCCACACACCTGTGCAATCATATGGCATTTGTCTTTAACTGACTTACTCCACTCAGCACGCTACCCTCTAGGTCCATCATGCAATATCTTTTTCTGTCCCCTTCCTTTTAGTCTGTGTGTGTCTTTTAATCTGAAGTGAGTCTCTTGTACGCAGCATATGTAGGAGTCTTGTTTTCTTATCCATTCAGCCACCTTATCTTTTGATTGGAGCATTTAATTCTTTTTCATTTGAAGTATTCATTGATAGACATGCAGTTATTGTCATTCTTTATTCACATTTTTGATACATTTTTTTTCTTCTTCTTAAAGAAGTCCTTCCAACATTTCCTGTAATACTGGCTTGGTGGCGATGAACTCCTTTAGCTTTTTCTTATCTGGGAAGCTCTTGATCTGTCCTTCAATTCTAAGTGATAGCTTTGCTGAGTAAAGTATTCTTGATTGTAGGTCCTGGGTTTTCATCACTTTGAATATTTTGTGCCAAACCCTTCTGTACTGCAAAGTTTCTTTTGAGAAATCAGCTGCCAGTCTTCTGGGTGCTCCCTTGTTGATAACTAATTGCTTTTCTCTTGCTGCTTTTCAGATTCTCTCTTTGAATCTAACTTTTGGCATTTTAATGATGATGCGTCTTGGTGTGGGACTCTTTGGGTTCATCTTGTTTGAGGCTCTCTGAACTTCCTGGGGTTGTATGTCTGTTTCCCTCACCAGTTTAGGGAACTTTTCCATGATGATTTCTTCAAACAGGTTTTCCATTCCTTGCTCTCTCTTCTCCTTCTGGTGCCCCTATGATATGAATATTGTTATGCTTGACGTTGTCCCAGAGGCTCCTTAAACTATCTTCAGTTTTTTGGATTCTTTTTCTTGTTGCTGTTCTGATTGAATGTTCTCTGCTACCACATCCTCTATGTCACTGATTTGATCCTTTGTTTCATCCATTCTATTGATTCCCTCTAATGTACTTTTCATCTCAGATATTGTATTCTTCATTTCTGACTAGCTCCCTACTATGTTTTCCATCTCCATTTTTATGTCTTTTATCTCTTTGTTAAAGTTCCCACTGAGTTTATCTACTCTTCCCCTAATTTCCTTGAGCATCCTTATAACTAGTGTTTTGAACTCTACATCTGGTATATTGCTTGTCTCCATTTTGGTGAATTCTTTTTCTGGAAGTTTGTTTTGTTCTTTCATGTGGGACATGCTCCTCTGTCTCTCCATTTTGGCTGCCTCCTCGTGTCTTTTTCTATGTATTAGGTAGGGCTCCTAAGTGTCTCAGTCTTAGCAGAGTGGCTTTATGTAATAAAGGTGTCCTGTTGGGCCCAGTGGCACAGTCCTGGGAAGGGTCCAGCTGCAGGCCAAGTTCAGCCACAGCCTGTGCACCTCCGGTGCCACCTGGTAAGGGTCACCACAGATGGCTGCCACCCGTGCTGGGCTTATAGGTACCTTGAGGGGCCAACTCAGAAATTGAGGCCGAATGCCACTGGTACAGGGTTTGGGGCTGCTCAGCAAGAGGTACAGGGCACATTGAGGCCAGATTCTGCTTCTCTGGGTTTTGTGAGCCTGTGAGAGATTTTTATGAAAGTTCGTAGCAGGAGCCAAGATAGCCCGTTTGTATGGAGCTGGAGCTCAGAGCGAGTAGCTAGCAAGTCAGGCCGGGCGCAGGCCCTGCTGGAGGAAGATGTGCAACTTCCTTAGCCTTCGGTCTCACTCAGCCGCAACCTCCGCCAGTTGTCACAGCCAGAGGTCGTGGGGACATCTTTTCACAGGCCTGGAACTCTGGGCTGGGGTGGCTCTGCAGCCAAGATAACCCTCATAATTCTTGATCACCACATGCAGTTATGGGACCGTGCTGTTTTATGTCTCCACTCCTCCTACAGTTTTGAAATGACCTGTTATTTAAGGTGACCTAGTTGTAGGGCTTCTGTAAAGCCAGACCTCTGGTGACTCCATGTACTGGTTGCTCTGTAGTTTTGTTGTAATTTTGATATAATCGCTAGAAGAGGCGTGCACAGCCACTACTTTCTATGCCACCTTAAATCCCCTATGTGTACTTTTTTACAAAAATAAAAAATATGTATTAAACATTTCACTTAAAGATAGATAATGGCCACTATTCGTGATCCCTGCTAGGGCCAGGCATTGCACTACAAAGGTTTCATCTATTACCTTTTTTAACATTAAGAAGAAGACTGTAAGATAAGTGCTATAATTATCACCATTTTTGCACAAGGAGGAATGGACTTGGGTACGTTAAACAACTTAAGCATTATAACGAAGGTATGAAGGTATTAATAAGTAGTGTCACAGGTTGTATGCATTCAAAACATGCACTCCAAACATTTTGCTATAATATTCGAATGTCAAGAAATAGGAGGCTGCAATGTATACTATCCTATGCACACACTACAGTTGTCCCAATCACTATTTTATTTGAAGGTATATAAGTTGTTTTCGGATATTAACAGCGTTGTACTTGTTAAAACTTTGTAAATGAACATATCCATGATAACTTTTGGAGTAATTTTCTAGAAGTAGAACTGCCAATTAGAGTATATTTTAAGGACTTTGAGATATGTTGACAACTGGAACTAGGAATTTGTACTGATTTCCTCCTCAATATATAGGAACAACCAATTGGCCATTGCAGAGAGAACATTAGATATTAACATTATTTTTTACGTATTTGACAATTTGAGAAATGGTTTATTATTATTAAAGGTGCATTTTTATAATTTATGAGGTATAATTTTAAAGATATGCTTATTGACAATTTCTGTTTTATTTCTAGTGATTTTCACATCCATACCTTTTAATAATTTTTGACTTCATGCTTATACTTTAAACACTTTCCATACATTAAAGGCATTAACACACTGCATGACATAAATATTTCAAATACTTATGATCACATTGCCAATAACTTTTAGCTCTTTTATTGATATATTTTGAGATGCACACATTTTTATGTTTCTGTAATCAATTGTATTAGTAAATTCATTAATCGCTTCAGGCTTTGAAATTACCTGCCTCACCAGTGGTTTTAATGATTGAATCTGCAGTTTTAACAGCTTTGGTGTGATATACTTGACATACAATAAATATCACATATTTGAATTGTAAAATTTGAATACATTTTGACATTAGTATACACTTATGAAACCATTGCCATAATCAAAATAATAAACATGGCCTCCAAGAGTTACTTAATGCTCCTTTGTACTTTCTTCCTTTTGTCCCTCACTGCTTATTTCCAGGCTAGTAGCAATCTGCTTCCTGTCACTGTAGATTAGTTTGTATGTTCTAGAATTTTTATATAAATAGAATCATAGAGTACATAACTCTCGTGTCTAGCTTTTCTAACTCATCATAATTATTTTTGAGATCCATCAGTGTTGCTGCACATGTCAGTAGTTCATTGCTTTTTGTTGCTGATACTATTCCATTGACTGGCATGCTACGATTAATTTATCCATTCACGTGTTAATGGAGATTTAGATACTTTCCAGTCTGAGGGTAATACAAATAAAGCTGTTATGAAATTTATGCATAAGTCTTTGAATGCATATATGTTTCAACTTCTCTTTTAGAAGTAGAATGGCTAGATTGTATGGTAGGTGTATTTTTAACTTTGTAAAAAACTGCCAAACTGTTTTTTCTAAGTGATTGTGCTATTTTACATCAGCAGTGAATGAGAGTTCTGTTAGTTCCATCCATATCTTGTCAACACTTGGTATGGCCAGACTATTTAATTTTAGATATTCTAATACATGTTTAGTGATAGCTCATGGTTTTTATTTTTATTTCCCTAATGATTAGTGATTATAAGCATCTGTATTTTTCCCCTATCTATTTATCTTCTTTAGATGAGTGCCTGTTTACTTTTTCTGTCCATTTTATTTTCATTGGGTTGTTTTCTTATAGTTTTGAGAGAGAGAAAATACACATTTATATACATATACATGTATATATATATATGTGTATACACACACACACATACATACATCATGGATAAAAACCATTCTTCAGAAATATGACTTCTATCTGCATCCTCTCAACAGTGTCTTTCATAAGCCCAGTTTTTCTTTTTTTCTCCTTTTATGTATTATGCTTTTGGTGTTGTATATAAGAAATCTTTGATAATCCCAGACAATTAAGATTTTTCTCTTATGTTTTCTTCTGTTTTTCAATTTGAGGTTTACATTTATCTCTACAGTCCATTTTGAATTAATTTTTGTATGTGGTGTTAGATATGGGTGGGTATTCTCTCTCTTTTTCTGCACATGGATATCTATTGTTCAAGTATCATAGAAAATCAGTTGACTATATTTGTTGTCAATGCAACATTTTTCTAAATTATGCTTCTAAAATTCAGTTGCATTTTGTCCCAAATGAGTAGAAAAATCTTTAATCACAGTAGTCACAAAATGGAGCAAAAAAAAGAACTTAAGTTACAAACTCCAATTATTAAAAACAAAGTTTATAAATAGGAAATTATTGAAATATGGCACCAAAAACTCAGGTTACAAAAGTAAAAATAAACAAGTGGGACTACATAACACTAAAAAGTTTCTATACAGCAAAAGAAGCAATCGACAAAATGAAAAGGCAATCTCTAAATTGGGAGAAGATATTCACAAATGATATATCCAATAAAGAGTTAATATCCAAAAATATATAAAGAACTCATACAACTTAACATCAAAAAATAACCCAATTAAAAAATGGGCAGATAACCTGAACAGATATTTTTCCAAAGAAGACATAGAATGGGTATATGAAAAGATGCTCAACATCACTAATCATCAGAGGAATACAATTCAAAACCACAATGAGGTAATGCCTCACACCTGTCAGAATGGCTATTATCAAAAATGGGGGTCTCCAACCCCAGGCCATGGACCAGTACCAATCCATGGCCTGTTAGGAACTGGGCCATACAGTAGGAGGTGAGTGGCGAGTGAGTGAGCTAGGGAAGCTTCATCTGTATTTGCAGCCGCTCTCTAGTGCTAGCATCACCGCCTCAGCTCCACCTCCGGTCATCAGGCATTAGATACTCAAGGAGTGCCAGTCCCTAGTGCCAAAAAGATTGGAGACCGCTGATCAAAAAGACAACAAACAACAAAAAAGATGTGAAGAAAAGGGCGCCCTTGTGCACTATTGGTGGGCTTGTAAATTGGTTCAGTCATTATGGAAAACAGTATGGAGGTTCCTCAAAAAACTAATTATAGAACTACCATATAATGCAGCAATCCTACTTCTGGGCATATACCCAATGGAAATGAAAATCAGTGCCTCAAAGACATATTTGGGCTCCGATGTTTATTGCGTCATGATTCACAACAGCCAAGATATGGAAACAACCTAAGTGTCTATCAACAGATGAATGGATAAAGATATGGTATCAATATACAATGGAATATTATTCAGCCTTTAAAAAGGAGATCCTGCCATTTGCGACAACAGGGATAAACCCACAGGACATTATGCTAAGTGAAATAAGCCAGATACAGAAAGAAAAAAAAAACTGCATGATCTCACTGATATGAGGAATCTAAAAAAGTAGAGTACATTGAAGCAGAGAGTAGAAGAGTGGTTACCAGGGGTGGGGAGGTGGGGGAGGGAGAGATGTGGGTCACAGGGCACAAAGTTGCAGTTACACTGGATGAATCAGTCTAGAGATCTAATGTGCAGCGCAATGACTAGTTAATGATGCCATGTTGAAGATGGAAATGAGCTGAGAGAAGATTTCAGGTGCTCTCACCACACAAACAAAGAGAAACTGTGGGAGGAGAAATGTAATTAGTTTGACTGTTGTAATCATTTCACCGTGTATATGTACATCGCATCATCATGTTGTACAACTTAGATATATACAGTTTTTATTAAAATAAATAGAAGCAAGGAAGAAACAGAAAAAATTAAATAATGAGAGTTTTAAAGGAGTATAATATCTGATTTTGAAATTTTGTAATTGTGCCTGGAATTCTAGATGTGCGGGAAGAATATTTTGATGGAGTTCATAGTTTTAATTGAAAAAATTTATATTCTGTCCTGAAAAGGAGAGAAGTTGAAAGAATATGATTATATAGCATCTAAATTCAGTGAAATATTTTTTAAAAGCATAATAGAAGGAACTTATGTGTTAAGTCTTGCCTTGTGAAAATATTGTTCAAGAAAGTTACTATAGGTGAATTTGGAATTAAATATTTATACCTTTCAATGTGAAAAAATAGGCCTGAGAATATCTTCCATTTATCAGAATTAGCTTGAGCTTACCAAGCACCTCGGCACCTATACAGAGACACTTTCCTAAATTAAAGTCTAAAAAATAAACCCATGCCTATATGGTCATTTAATCTATGACAAAGGAAGCAAGACTACACAAAGGGGTAAAGACAATCTATTTAATAAATGGTGTTTGGAAAACTGGACAGACACATGTAAAAAAAAAAAAGAAAAGAAAGAAAAAACTAGACCACCTTCTTACACCATAAACAGGAATAAACTCAAAGTGGATTAAAGAATTTTAAGACCCCAAACCATAAAACTACTAGAAGAAAACATAGGCAGTAAACTCTCTGACATTGCTATCAGCAATATTTTTCCTGATATATCTCCCCAGGCAAGGGAAACAAATGAAAAAAACGAACAAATGGGACTACATCAAATTAAAAATTTTGCACAGCGAAGGAAACTATCAACAAAATGAAAAGACAACCTACTGAATAGGAGAAGGAGTTTGCCAGTGATACATCCAGTAAGGGGTTACCATACAAAATTTATTAAAAATAAAACAAAACTCATGCAACTCAACACCAAAAAGACAAACACTCTAATTAAAAAATGGGCAGAGGACCTGAACGGATATTTCTCCAAAGAAGACATACAGATGGACAACAGACATATGAAAAGTTTCTCAAGGTCACTAATCATCAGAGAAATGCAAATTAAAACCACAATGAGCTATCACCTCACACCTGTCAGAATGGCTATCATCAATAAATGAAAAAACAAGTGTTGGCGAGGGTGCAGAGTAAAGGGAATCCTTGTGCACTGTTGGTGGGATCGCAAAATGGTACAGCCACTATGGAAAACAGTCTGGAGGTTCCTTAAAAAATTAAAAATAAAACTATCTATGACCCAGCAATACCACTTCTGGATATTTATCCGAAGAAATTCTATAAACTAATTCGAAAAGATCTGTGCACCCCTATGTTCACTGCAGCGCTATTTACAATTGCCAAGATATGGAAGCAACGTAGGTGTCCATCAATAGATGACTAGATAAAGAAGAGGTGGTACATATATACAATGAAATATTACTCTGCCATAAAAAAAGAATGAAATCTTACCATTTGTGACAACATGAATGGACCAGGAGAGTATTATGCTAAGTGAAATAAGTCAGGCAGAGAAAGACAAATACCATATGATCTCACTTACATATGGAATCTAAAGAACAAAAGAAACAAAACAGCAACGGATTCACAGATACGGAGAACAAACTGATAGTTGCCAGATGGGAGGGGGCTGGAGGACTGGGTGAAAAAGATGAATGGATTAAGCAATACAAATTGGTTATTATGAAATAGTCAAGAGAATGTAAAGTACAGCATAGGGAATGTAGTCAATAATACTGTAATAACTATGCATAGCGCCAGGTAGGTACTAATTGGAGAGATCATTCCATAAATTAAATGTCTAACCACTATGCTGTACATTTGAAACTAATATAAAATAGTATTGAATGTCAACTATAATTGAAAAATAAAAAAAATTTTTAAAAATACAATTATTAAAGTCTACAGAGAAAATCATTTGAAGTTGTCAACAACTTAAAATTTATTAGTTATCAAATGCAATTTTGAAGAAGTCACAAATAATTTTTGGAAAAAATAAAAAGCAAGACAATATAGGAAAATACATTCTTTAGAAAAATACTAATGACACATTATTAGAAATATAAATAGTTAAAACCTGAT
>NW_011889257.1:0-37946 GCF_000151845.1 Pteropus vampyrus | reverse complement strand
TCTTTGACTTCATCAACTGGGTAACTGCCCCTAGTCTCAGTGAAGGACTCGTCCATGGCTAGTCCTCACCCCACTCCTAGAAGTGGAGTTCCAGTCCTATTCGATTTCTGGTCCTTTCCTCCAACTTGGATGATCCCATAACCTTGGCACCACCAATTTCTTGCTCCTTCCACTGTTCCATATGTCTGAGCCAGTTTTTTTCTCCCAGCCTAGATTACAGTTAAACCTCTTGGATTATGAGAGTTAAGAGCAGTTTTAGTTTTTAAAAATAAATAACATGCCAAACACATTATTTTCCTCCTTTGCGAATGTCGAAAAAAGTATGTTCAATTTTAAGTTAGAGATGGACATATTATCAAATTTATTAATATTTAGTTTTTGAAAGGACCTTATGTTCCATAATATAATTTACAATATTTTTGTCTTATATGAATTCTCAAAGAAAATCATTTTTATTTTTTATTCATTTGTACTTAACCCATCAAAAAGCTGTATTTTTTTATTTGTAACCAAGAGAACTGCATCTTAAAATAAACAAAATTTCCATCTTGTAAGATATGAGTTTTGCTAATCAAACCTCATCACACTGTAATAGTTTTTACAAAATAATGAAATAATGAAAAACTATCGTTCCTAATTTAAATTGCAGTTGAGAAGAATTTTACAATATCTTACTTAATTGAGCCTATTAAAAGGAAAAAAAAATCCATCATTGTCTAGCAGCCTCTTAATCTATACATGACAAGCGTCATTCAAAACCTGCAACTATATTTAAATTAGCATGCCTAATGAGATAATTATCTTGCAGATTGCATCTAACACTGTTGCCTTAACTGCTTTAAATTTCTACCTCTTTATTCCTTATTATATAGTCTGAAAATTGATTATGAACTAGTAAGTAGTGGCTTAGCCTTATGTAGTTTTAGTCCAGTGATCTATTATTATGCAAAAAAGTCTTCAACTTTATTCAGTTATTTGATAGTTTACTTTTCTCTGCCATTTTCTGTTGTGTGTTAATTGCATGTAAAAATCCTGTTGGTGACTATTTTGCATTGGAAATTGAGGCATTCAAGTAAGGTAAATGGGAAATAATACTTAAGAGAGTAAAATTAAACTTGTACTATATTCATCAAATGATGCTAGCCTGAAATGTTTTAACTCTTACAATTATTAAAAATCTACTCAGCTGGATATCTTTCACTTGACACTCCAGATTCACTGTTTACTTTTGCTGCCCTGCTCTGTACAGGAGGCTGACCTGTATGGCCTGTATGCACATTTTGGAATCTTTTTGGATGTCAATTGAAAATACCAGAAAGTAACAATATTCAGAGACAGAAGATGGGAGGAGATTAGGGTATTTATTCCTCCTGCTCCCTCCTTGTAGATCTCCTTAAGCTGGTTGCAAATCCCCAGACCTAGTTGACTTTTTCCACATGGCTCTCTGTCCCTAGGTTCTGGAAATTTCTTCCTACTCTCATCTCTTCAGGCATGGGGGTAGTAACATTGTAAATTGTCATTTCATTAAACATCCCTCAAATAAACCAGTTTGAATGTTACATTTGTTTCATACTTGACATAGTTACTAATCAAGGTATTGTAATCAAATTAAAAAGAAGCAGGCCTCATCTTTTAATGGATTGGCCAAATGAAAAATAAATCACTGTTTTTAATGTACCATCTTGTGGAAGGTGAAACACTGAATAGCAGATCTAAAATTGTTACTATAGAAACAAGAGGGGGAGGGTAGAATAGTATAAGAGAAACCAGGACATTTATTTATTCAGAAAGTGCCCAGAGGTCCAACTTTGAGATATAGTGATAATTGGAACAGAGTTCAGAAACAGCCTCGCTGTAGTACAGGAGGAGTCATTTCTATCAATCCATTTCTCACCAGATCTATAATAGGGTAAGTTTCTTTGATCATGAATGCATCTTCTTGGAACCAAAGGTATGCTATAAGGGGAGGTGTTTATATTCATGTTCGAAGTCTCTATCCTATGGCTTTGATATCTATGTATATGCGATGTTTCTCAAATTTTGGTCCTTCTAATGAACTCTCCTGAACTCAAAATCAGTAAATCCAAATGCCTGTTCCTCTTTTCATTTGAGTATTTACTAGTGATCTCATATATTGTATGTGTGAGTTGAATTATTGACTTTTCCAAAGACCCTCATGCCTACTTGCCTCAGATGAAGGCAACTTGACATCTTTTAGGCCAACACTACTGAAGTCATCAATAAGATTTTCTTTCTCTCATTCTTCATATCCATTACATTACCACATCCTAGTGGTTCTACCTTCAAATTAAATCCAGAACCTGAGCACTGCACATCATCTCCAGAGTTAATAGCCTAGATCTTATGATCATCTATTACCTCTTCTATTATAATATCTGGTCTTTCTTCTTCTGTTCTTGTCCCCAAAGTGTTGACTTTCAACCCATCAACCAGAGAGATCCTTTTAAAACATAAGCCGTGTCTTCTGATTTCATTTCTGATTTAATATCTTCTGATAACTTACTTGAAGTTCAAAATAGAGGAAACTATATCAATAATTTATAAGCTCTAAAATGAATATGAAGAAAAGTTATAACTGAGAGACTGTCTTTTCTCAATAAATATTAGTGATTAGAAATTTTGCAAAATGACCCAAACCAAAACTCGTTCAGAAAAAAAAATCATAATAAAAACATCATAAATAAAAAATCTTAGTACAAATTAGTAGTTGATAGATGGTCACGGGGATGGGGAACATGGCATAAGGAATGCAGTCATCAGCATTAATGTATTGGCTAGATGGAAAGCCAGAGGAGAGAGCAATCAGGAGACGTTTCATAAACTATGTAAATGTCTAACTAGTGTACTGTATACTTGAAATTAATTTAAAAAATCTTAAAAGTAATCTTGATTTTATATAGATAGATATAAATGATGTGAGGAATGCAAAATTGTACAGGCATGTTAGAAGACAGTTTAGCAGTTTCTTACAAAACTAGACATAGTCTTCCCATACAAAGCGGCAGTTGCACTCCTTGGTATTTACCTAAGTGAGCTGAAAACTTATATCCACACAAACCTACACACTAACGTTTACAGCAGCTTTATTCATAAAAGTTAAACCTTGAAAGCAATCAAGATTCCCTTTGTTAGGTCAATAGATAAACCAACTGTGGTATATCTATAAGATGGAATATGATTTAATGATAAAAAGAAATGAGGTATCAAGCCATGAAAAGACATGGGGGAATCTTGAATGCATATTACTAAGTGGAGGATCCTCCCGTCTGAAAAGGCTACAATTTACAACTCTATGGCATTTAGAAAAGGCGACAAGATCAGTGGTTGCCAAGAGTTCTGGGGAGAAGAAGATAGGGAGGGATGGACCTAGAGGTTATTATGCTGAGTGAAATAAGTCAGAAAGATAAAAAATAAATACCATGTGATTTCACTTATATGCAGAATCTAAGGAACAAAAAGAACAAACTAATCAAAAACAGACTCACAAATATAGTAGACAATTTGGTGACGGACAGAGAGGAGGGGGTTGGGGGGCTGGAAGAATGGGGTGAAAGGTTAAAGAAGTACAAATTAGTAGTTGATAGTTGGTCACGGGGATGGGGAGATGACAGAGGGAATGCAGTTAGCATTAATATGTTGGCTAGGTGGAGGATCAGGGGAGGGAGGGAGCAATTGGGAGAATCGTTTTATGAACTATATAGATGTCTAACCAATGTACTGTATACTTGAAACTAATTTAAATAAATTTTAAAAAAAGATACAGAGAAAAGAAGGGAAATATGAATAGACAGAGCACAGAAGATTTTTAGGACAGTAAAACTATTCTGTATGATACAGTAATGATGGATACATGTCACTATACATTTGTCAAAACCCACAGAAGTGTGCAAAACAGAGTGAACTCTAGTGTATACTATGGACTTTAGTTAATAACATGTCTGTTATTTGTTCATCAGTTGTAACAAGTATACCACCCTAATGTAAGATGTTAATAGGAGAAAATATAATTTATTTTAGGAAATGATCTGTGTCCTTAAGAAAACTTAACAATAAACTGGAATATTTGGTTTGTGGGTAGTAGTTGAGGGTCATGGGAGGAATTAAGAATTTTATATACTTTAATTCAGGTCCTTACCACCTAGTAAGTGATATATTGTAGCAGTCTCTTAAGTTGTTTCCTTTCAATAGACTTTCCCATTTCTCAGCCTTTCCAAATATCATGGGTAATTAAATTTTCTGAATCATTGCTTTTCCTTGTCACACAATACTCAAAAACCCCAAATGTCTTTCTATTGCTTATAGAATGAATTTTTAAAATTTTAGCATTCCTTTGACTCTTTCTCATCTGAGTTCTGAAAGAAGCTGCTTTTAGTGCCTTTTTAAAAACTATATTCCAGGAAAACTGGTCTATTCATTCTCACTTCCATATTTACTTCCTTTTGGCTAAACATGAAGTAAGAAAATGTTTAGAGCTAAATCTCTAACAATTATAAGCAGTAATGTTGACCAAGATTTCATTTAAAGCTTTCTGAGCATCAGTTTCTTCCTTTGAAAAACGTAGATAATAATAATAAAGCATGATGCTAAGTGATCTGGAAAGGAATGTACAGAAAAGAATACCACGTGGCTAATACATATCTGGTTACTATAAATGAGTAGTTCTAACACTTTCCACAATGCTTTATGCATACCCAACACTAAATATATATTTGTTTATAATGATAAACAGAGAAATGTGAAACGGGAAGTTTATAAAAGTCATTAGTGCATTTAATGAAATAAATCATTCAAATTGACATTTTAAGAAAAGACTAGAACTTTTTAAATATATATTATTAGTTTCTTTTTGCCTTATAGTACACGCTACGGTTTTTTTTTTTTTTAATTATTTTCATTTGTAAAGCAACAACAAAAAAAGCCCTACAATACCTACAGCAGCAAACAAGAGACTAAAGTTTAAAGAATAATTGTTCTCTTGTCATGTCTGCTAGCTGTATCTTGTCACTATAATAATCTTGTAAATGTATTTAGTCCTTTATGGTTTATAAAGTATTTTCACATGCTGTAATCATACATTTGATCCTCAAATAACTGAGATATCTACTGTGGGTAATTTTTCCTGACACATAGATGTCTAGCTTGCACATACTTTCTCCTCAAAACCAATAACATACACACCTAAGATTATTGACTAAGTCCCAAAATGACTGAGGCAAGTATTAAACCCATAAACTCAATCTCATTAACATCATGGTTGACTACCAACCAATATTACCCAATTTGTTTAATGTTGTTCTTCCAAAAATGGTATAAAAATACCACTGAGCTGAATGAATCTATAACAATCAAAATCACACGAAATTCAATTAACACAATTAAAATGCTTTAAAGTAAATGAAAGAGTTTTCCTATATTTATGGTACAATCCTCAACAGAAACAATAAAAAACTATCCAGAGAGAACCAGAAAGGCATGACCTCTCCACATGGCTCTCTAAAAAGCCATATTAAAATAAAAGAGTTATTACTGTGTTGTTGGGTGAAAGAATTTGAAGATAGTACATATTCAGCTTTATAGCTTGGAATAAAGATCTTCCATTACAGGCTGCATTTTCATGGTTTAGGTTGGCCCATGAACACTGTCTTTTTCAGTGTATGTGTGTGTGTGTGGGTGTGGGTGTGTGTGTGCATGTGTGGGTGTGGGTGTGTGTGTGAGCCCTAGTATAGAATCTATTAGAAAATTCTGAATTATTTAAATGCTTCAGGTCAAGCTTTGGCTTTAGCATTTTTAGAGGTTTTGCAATCAGATCCACATAACTTGCATGAATATATAATACAATAAAAATAATTTTGGCTGAAAACAAGGTAGCTAATATATTTTAGTCAAAACCATGGCATAAAAATGAATTAGTCCTGATTATTTTGTTTATTGGTAATTTTGGTGCAGCCTGGTGCTATTTTGTAACCCTTAATGTTTTACAGATACATTGTATTTTGTTGAAGTTTTCAGATTTTTAACACTGTTTTCTTTCATTATAATTCATTGTCAGTCAGTTATTCCAGCTTTGTCATGTCATGTGCAGCATAAGAGAATCAGTTGAAATAATCAAAGCATCTAACAACTGCATAGATAAATACGCTTTGCACATTTCTATTTTATAGTGTTAATATCTCTATATATTAGGCTGAAATATGAAATTGTTGTTTTTATAGGTCAAAATGATTGAATAGCAGTAGTTCCATATGGTTTAAACTAATACATATGTAATATATACACATACATACAATTTGGAAATATATACATCGAGATGTTGACAAATGATAACCTTTGAAAAGATTCGATGATACTAATTTTTAGTTTTTTTATATACATCTGTATATTTTGTTTTTGAAGAACGAGTGGTTTTGGTTTGTAATAAGGACAGAAATCTTGAACAACACTATACAACAAAATGAGTGATTCTAGAAAAAAAAATGTAAGTTGAGGTATATATTTTGTAATCTCCCACCTAAATTGATGACTCCAGTAATTTATTACCTATTTTACTTTGATTTCTAGTAGATCTCTCAAACAATATATCCAAAGCTAAACTCTTATTTTCCCCATCCTCAGACCCCCCCCCATCAAATTGTCTCCTTCTGTAGTCTTCCCTTTCTCAGTAAAAGTTAATTCCATCTTTAATTACCTCAGGCCTAAAACTCTTTGTGTTTATCTTTGATTTCTTCCTTTCTCTCACTCCCTACATTCAATCCAACCAGAAATACTACCATATCCATTCCTACCACCAAGGTTCATGGTGCCACCATCAAATCTATCAGGTTTATTACAAATCATCTCCTAACTAGTCTCCTTGCTTTAACTCATGGTAATCATGTTGATTCTTTGAAAATATTAGCCACGTTATGTCACTCCTATTCTCAAAACCTCTAAAGGCTTCTCATCTCGTTTAAAATAAAATCTTTATCTCTTACTATAATCTACATTGTCCCTGGTGATCTTTTTCCTAGCTACCTGTGACCTCATCTTCTACCCTGCCCATTCCTTACCCCTCTCCAGTTATGCTGGCCTCATTTCTTTACCTCAGGTTACTGCAATTGCTATACTGGGACACTTTTTCCTCAGCTAGGAATATGGCTTCCTCAATCACTTCATTCATAAGTCTCTGTACAAATGTCACTACATCAGAGGACTTCCTTTAATTGACCATCATAATTAAAATAGCTAGATATAGATGTAGCTATAACATAACGATATGATTTTATCCATACATTACCATCATTAGATTATGGATTCTTCAAGAAAAGTCTCTGGTTTTGTTCTTTGTTGACTATTATCTTTATGCTTAAAATAGCTCCTGATGCATAATAGCATCAAAAAAAAGTTGACTGCATGAATTAATATAATCATTACATATACATTGGGGGAGCGGAAGGTTTTTAAAGGGACAGAAGAACCATCACAATCCACCACTAGTTTATTTCCCCATTCAGTTCACTTCGGGTTAATAGGAGCAATAATTAAGTGCCTGAACTCACTTCACAAGCTAGAATGACAATTAGCCCCTCTCCAAGAGTTGGCTTCATATAGATACAGTAACCCCTTCTGTGTTTCTAGATTTAGAGTCATTCAGTTGAGAGATGATTACCAACTGACTTGAATCAATGGCAAAGAAATTAAAATGAGGAAGATGGATAGAGAAGGCTGAGAAAGAATTTAAAGAACATGGTAACAGATCAGGTGTGGAGGGTGAGGGAGAATAGGGAGGAAGATGGGACTTTCTAGTCTGGGAAATTGAGACAATAAAATTCTGCTACTTTACTTTCCTTCGGAAACTTCCATTCCTCTTTACCAACAATGTTGCCTTGGCATAACAATTAGCAACTCTCTGAAAGAAATAACACTAATAACGTAAAACCACAATAGCAAATAAGCTGATTGAGATCCCTGTACAGTAGAGACAAGGAAAAATAAAACACTAAAACTAAACCAACTCTTAAAGATAAGGCAGTATCTCGAGAATGAACAGGATGCATTTAAAATACTAACTACTGTACACTTTTTAAACTGGTGCCTTTGTAAAACAAGTGTTGTCAGCTGGCATTTCCTCCTTTTTGGCTCTACTAAGATAATCAGTCATTTCTGTGCCAACAGACCTATAGTCTTGTAATGAAATAAAACAATGATGGAACCCTGTGGGCTTGAACTAGTCTGCTTAACATTCAAAGGCAAGGATTTAAGATTTAAATTACTAATCAATAATTTAACCTAAATATTCTTGTATCGCTAAATAATAGATTCATGTGCAACATGGTGAAGGAGTTGCATAAACCAATGGTTCCCAAATTTTATCATGGATCAGAATCATGGCAGGGGGGTGTGGGGGTGAGGAGGGAGCTTGTTAAAACACGGATTCCCTGGGCAGCTGCTCTAAAGATTCTGATTCAGTACATCCAGAATGGGGCTGGATAATTTGCATTCTAAGGAGTTCCTTCTGGATAGCGATACCGGTGATCTGAGGACCACACTTTGAGAAGCACTGTCATAGAGTAATACTTCTCTCAGAGAAAGTGTTCTTTAAAAAATTAAAATTTACATCCAGATGTAAAATAGTAGCTATGAGACTAGGATATTCCTTCATCCTTGTCATTGCCAGGAGGGCAATATCACACTCTCCTGAACCTCTAAGAGATGTAATCCTTGGATGAAGTGTTAATTAACCAAATCACTAGTGAGACAGAGAAGATAGGGAAAGGAGAAACAAAGAAATGAAGTTTCTAGGTCTGTGGCCTGGAAATGTGGTTCTGACTTTTATGAAAAAAATTTTTTTTAGGTACCCAAGTAAACTCTTATTCTCTACATTTACTGTCAATCCTAAAATAGTCGGGTCAGGCTTGATAGTTTAGCCTTAGAGAGTCAGGTTAAGAGAATAGAAGAACTGTCTTCAGGCAATTTCTTTAAACGTTTATGAAAAGTATGAGCTGCTTTCCCTTATATTTAAATATAATTTCACATTTAACTGACTTTTTTCTCATAGTAAGGTTTTCTTTAAAAGAAAATGTTAACAGAGAAGCAAATCTCAGAATCTACAACATCTTTATGTAATTCACCAGTCCACTGTATAATATGAAAGATTTTTGCTACCTGAGATACTTGTTCCATGCTAAATGCCTTAGAATGCAATGATATTTTCACATCAACCTATTAAAGTTTATTTTCCACTAGAATAGTTCCTGTAATATATTTGCGAGCACCATCTCTGCAAACAAAACAAAATAAAACTAAAAAGTCCTCTTCTCCACAGAAATTTTTTGATAATAAAACTTTTAGCATCCTGTGTCAACACCAAGAATACTGCCTGCAACAGAGTAGGCATTTTATATCCTTGCTCAATGATGGACTGCATGATTCAAATGAGTCACTAATATATTAACCATTATTGATCTTATTGTCATGCATTTTGGCTTCCCAGAAGAACTGACTGAACTAAAACAAAGTTTGTATGTGGAAAATGGCTGCATGGAATGGTCAAATAAATGGTGAGCATAACAGCAGAGTATGAATTTCAGTGGTATACGTGATCTTCACATAAGTGGAACAGAATGTGAATTTAGTGTCTACTAACAAAAATGAATTGATCAACATCCTTGATAATATTTTTCCTGAGACATATTTGTATATTTTTAATTTAGCAGGTTAGCATTTGTTTTAATGCAGCGTTATAATGATTGGTGGACATTTTTCTATATTTTTCTATGCTGTCTTTGGACTTTACCTATCCCTTGCAGCATTTTTGACTTAGCAATTTAGGGGAGGAAAAGTTTTCTTCTACCCTCTTAGAGTTCCTGGCTGGGCCCCAAAATTAAACTGACCAAGATAAATTAACAGCAAACAAACATACACATTGTCTTAAATTTTCACATGTATGTGGGAGCCTTCACAAGAGAATGAAGACTCTGAGGAAGTGAGTGACCAGGGCAGGAAACTTTTATACCTTTTAGACAAAAAATAAATAAATAAATAAACCACTAAATTTGTGAAGAATTGGTAACACAGAGGAATTTGGGATAAGGGTAGTAAGTGGTGAAGAAGTAGCTAGGAAGATAAAAGTTAGTTTAACAAAGTTGGTTTGTACAGATTTCTCAGCCCCACATCCCCTATCTCTGGTGGTAAGAATGTCTTCCTCCCCCTGGTAGGCCCCACTCACATGGAGTTTGATGATCTGTTTCAGGGAAGAAGGGCAAGAGGGGTAAGGTCAAAGTGACTTTCCTGCTTCTTCCATTTTCTCAAACCCCTTCAGCTTAAGATATTCAATATTTCAAGGCACTATATTTGGGGGCAGTGTGTCCAGAACCCCATCATAATATTTCATTATCATTTTACATGTGTGGGGTGAGCCAAGGGTATTACATATTGAAGCCGAATTTCTAAGCCTTCTTAGAACTGTGACTAGGTGAAAGAGAAGAGAAAGAGATGCAAAGAACTCTAACCAGCGGTCCCCAACCTTTTTGGCACCAGAGACCAGTGCTCCTGTGAGAATCTAAGGCCTAATGACCTGAGGTGGAGCTGAGGCAGTGATGTTAGCGCTGGGGAGCAGCTGCAAATACAGATGAAGCTTTGCTCACTCACTTGCCCACCTCCTGCTGTGCAGCCCAGTTACTAACATGCCAGGGTCCAGTATAAGTCCCTGGCATGGGGGTTTGGGAACCCCTGCTCTAAGCAGTTCTGTGCTTCTTCTAAGTGACCATTAAAACTGCTTTAAAATTACTATTATTTTAAAACTCCAGAGGTAGGCTCCCAGTGTAATTCTGTGGCATTAAAAAAGGCTTAAGTTGAAGACCATAGAGAAAAGTTTTAAAAAATGAAGCGCAAAATTAGACTTTCTGAAGATGAAAGTATACACTGGGCTAAATGAGTGAGTGTAAGTAAGTATTAAAAATGATCTTGGAAATTTATGAGAAACTAGGGTAAGATAAGTCAATAGAATTAATTTGAAAGTCTAAATAAGGAAGTGCATGAAATGTTTATGATATAGATAACAAGATATAAAAGCATGTAATTAACCAAGACGTGTCATGCATACACTGTATAATACAGGTTGTTTGGGAAACCTATTAAAATTAACTCTTCATAATTAAAACTGACTTCCATAGTCACAGTGAAATTTTCACATATTTAATCTGCGTAATTAGTACAGTATTGGTCTCGATATGGGAGTTCAACTAAATTGTGTATGTAAAGTTATAGAATGTAATTATATATGTTAAAAAGGTTATTTAATTTTCAATGGGTTTGGCTTTGAATTTTATTTTTCCCATTCACTTGAGACTGTCATAAAGTCTCATTCTCAGATTTCTATCACTTCCCGATTGAAAAAGCATGACTGGAGATGATCATTCATAGTCACTGCCTTGCATTTCGAAAGAGTACTGGGAAACATGAATACAGCTAGGCACACAGTTTACTACTCTGTGGGCCTTTTCTCCAAAGATAGTTGTGCAAATAAAAATGGAAAAGAAAACCTTACCAATTGATCAAACCAGAAATAATTTCTTGTTAAATTATGTTTCCAGGAGGATAGAAAGAACCAAGGGACCAATGAAAGCAAAATTCATTGTATACCAACATGATACCAAAGAATCAAAATGACAAATATATAGAAACCTCCCTAATTACTTGGTCCTGAATTGAATCAATGGTCTGACTTAAGGGGACCTGTCCAGTAAGTGTTCTGCCTGCTAAAGTCATATTAAAATAGGATTTGCAGAATTCTCAGTAACTGAAAGTAATTGTGCTGCTACCTTTTCACTCTGTTTAATCACTGATACTTAAACTCAGTCTCTTTCTTTCTCTCTTTCCTCCAGTACTGCACAATCCTACTTGTGCTACCTGCCTTATCACATTAGTTTATTCATTGATTTTTTTTTAATGTAGACTTCCTCTACTTTTAAATCGTGAACTTTCCAAGGTCGCGAGTATGCTTTAGTACCTGGCATATCATGTGCACTAAATAAATGCTTATTAAACAGGGATATCTTGGGCAATCTAAGCATAAACATAATTTTTCTAATAATCCAACTGGCTTTCATTCATTGCAAGCTGTGCACAAGATAAGTTGCTAGGCATTAAGATACAAACATCAAGGAGATACATTCCCCTCTTTGTTTTACAATCTGGTTTGGGAAGCAGGTATGTAAAGAGACATCTTTTGTACAGCATAGTAAGAGAAGGATAAGTTATGCATAAGGTCGTGTGTGAAGTCAGATTGGGAATACTCATAGTTTTGTTTTAGAAATATCCTTTTGGCAGGAGATATGTGATGGATTCAAGGAATAGGAAGGAGGATACATGAGTGCCAGTCGTGATTTTCTCCAGAATTTTCCAACCTTCATTAAGGAAAATCTTGTTCAATTTAGTGCTTTCCAAGAGTCGTATGTGTTGATTATATCCCTGAAAGCCAGAAATATCTCACACCTTTGCCAAAATTAATACTATGTCTATGGTTTTACAACTGCTCCCTCTTTCCAGTCTCTATACTGCCTTTCCCAAATAATTTCTTTTCGAGGCAATAGATTCAGAACATCTGTTCTGTGTTCACACAAAAAAAAGGTATTTGATTCTTTAGTCTGTCACTTACAACCTATGAGCCACTGGACAAGTTATAAAATAAGCTCTTTGAAGTTTAAATGTATTGATTCATGTGGAAGGTTTGGTATACTGCCTGGCATACTGAATGATTAAGAAATGTTAGTTATTTTTATGAATGATCCTATCTGGGTGATATACATGACTTCCATTCAGTGTCAGAAAGCAAGGGACAACCCTGTTAATCAGCTCTTTAATAACAGCAAACAAAAGTTTTGCATAAAGAAATAAAATGAGGATTTATATTCATTCTTATAAAAATCACCTTTTATGAGATATAAACCTAAAAGCAACAAATGAACAGGATAAACAAACAGAGACTCTTGGACATGGACAATAGACTAGTGGTTACCAGAGGGGAGGGAGGAGGTAGACTGGGTAAAGGGGGTCAAATATGTGGTGACAGAAAGAAATCTAACTATGGGAGATGAACACACAGTGTAAACATATATGTGCCTTACTGTTAAGTTGTACAGCTGAAACTTATTGGATTTTGTTAACCAATGTCACCATAAAAAAATAAATTAAATAGATAGATAGATAGATAGATAAATCACCTTTTAATCATTTTGCCAAAGTCATACATGCAAATATTTTTAAATCAAGTTGTATATAGAAGGGTATATAATATAATCAATAATCTCCTGCCCTCAATCATCCCACCTTTGTATCCTCCCTTCCCCTGAGGTTAACAGTTCTTTTTATGGCTATGGTCTTATTTTCTAAATACTTTTACAGTTGATCTACAGCTTTCTCAACTGATGATGACTAATTGGCTTATTAATAACATCTCATAACCTTTCTCTTCTGCCAAGTCAGTTTTATATTAGTAATCTCAATTCTTCTACTTATCTTTTCCTCCCTGTCAAATATTTGAAACCTCCATTTCTTGTTCCATTACTCTAAGTGAAATTTCAGATCATTGTTTTCCAGAGAAACGAAATCAATAGAATATGTATGTGTATGTGCTTGTATATGTTTATAAGTATAAACATATATAAATATATAAAATATTATATTTATATATGAAGAGATTTATTATAAAGAATCAGCTTATGCCATTATAGAGTCTGGCAAATTCTAATATCTACAGGGTGAATTGGTGATCCAGGGGAGCTGATGGTTTTGTTCCACTCTGAAAGCCCATAGGCTTGAGACCCAGGAAGAATCGATGTTTCAGTTTGAATTTGAAGGCAGGAAAAATTTCAGTGTTCAAGTTCAAAGGCAGGAGGAAGGGTTAGCCTTTTATTATATTCAAAACTTCAATGAATTGGAGGAGGTGTATGTCCATGACGGAGGACAATCTGCTTCGCTCAGTCTGCTGATTTAAAGGTTTTTTAATTTTTTTTTAGTTTTAATAAGTTAGAGTGACATTGATTAATAAAATTATGTAGGTTTCAAGTGCACAATTCTATAATACATCATCTGTATATTGCATTGCACGTTCACCACCCAAAGTCAAATCTCATCCAAAATCACCCTCACCGACACATCCAGAATAATGTTTGACCAAATTCCTGAGTACCTTGTTGCCCACCTAAGATGAAACCTAAAATTAACCACCACAGTTGCTCTGGGAGGAAGCCAGGTGCCACATCAGGAAGACAATCATACAGCCCTGGAGAGATGCCCAGGATGGGAAGGGTCTGAGGCCTTCAGCCATGTAAGTGAGCCAGCCATCTTCAAATCTGATCCTCCAGCTCCAGTCAGCTTTCAGATGACTGCAGCCTCATGAGAAAAAGCAAGCTGGAACCTCTTGCCTAGCTACTCCAAATTGCTGAGCTATAGAAACTGTGAGAAACAATAGATGTCTATTAAATTTTAACCATGGATTTTTTGGGGAGGAGTAGGGGTAATATGTTATGCATCCATAGGTAACCAATGCACACTATTTTGATTGGGTAATTATCGTTTACCACCAAATCTACCAATATGCATGGTAGTTTGATTGTTTGACCCTTTCCTAACTAGTCTGATATTATGGCCCTTGTGAAACTTAGTGAGGTATGTTTCCAGTGTCAAAGTCAAATGGATTATTTTTTAAATCCAGAAATTCTTTTATCATACTTTCGATATTTTCCAAATATGCAATCCTAATGTCTATTTTACTTATTTCACTCTCTTCACCACCTAGGGACCTTTACTCTTCTGTTCTAATACGAACCGTTTCTTCACTTACAATGCTAGTAAGCTGTCACGCCAAGCCTCCCTGCACTGACCTCCTGGGGTGTATTAACTCTTTCCAGGCAAGAAGGCATTATAAAAGTGTGGTAAATACCTGGATGCCATGATTTTTTTTAAATGAGAATCAAAATGAGGCAGCTGTGGATGTGGGGAGAGACTGGCTCCAATTAATATGTTATCAGCAGAGATCCTCACTTTTGCCCTCTTATTTCACTTGGTCTTTCTGAGTTCAAAGTTTCTTCAGGGTCTGCAGGGCTGATATGTTAGCCATTGACTATACCCACTTCATGTATTCTTGGTTGCAAATGGTTTTTTTGCTGATTCATTAACATCACTCCTGGATATGCTTTCCTTTCTACAGATATCTGTTGTCATTTCTTGGCTGTTGATGGCTCTACTCCCAAGATTTTGTGGCCTTATACGTTTCTCTTCTATGTATTATAATTTTAATGAAGTATCAGGAGACCTAAGAAAGAGATGTTTGTGTTTAAAGTGACAGAAGCCCAGGTTATTCTATTTTGAAATTTCTATTTCCTACTATCTCAGAGACTATCTGATTGAAAAATATTTCTAGATTTAAACCACAAAGCCTACTTTGATTTGGGGAGTAAGAACAAACTGGAAAGGAAATGATGTGGTTCACTATGAATCAAAGTCAGTTTGAAAAGTAGTGAATCATAGAACTTTAGTATAAGAGATGCATTAAAGAATACTGACAGTATGATTTATTCTTTCATTCACTCTTTCTGGCAGTTCACTATGTGGCTATAATAGGTGATGTCCTTTGTTAAATGTTGAGGGGATTAAAAAAAACCAAGGTGTGGTTCCTGGCCCCAGGACTTAATGAAATAAAAATTGACTATGTGAGCAAATAATTCCAATTAAATATAGAATGTAACAACTACCAAATTAAATGAAACAAAGAGATATAGAAGGACGAGAATGACACCGTCTAGGCAACGACGTGTTCTTTGTTATTCACCTAAAATTGCCTAAGATTTAATCCACAGCTTGGCATAGAGATGATGCCTAAGCAAGTGTTTATTGCATGGATGATTATATGATTAGGAGGAGGTCAAAAGAATCCAGAAAGTTTCGTGATAGCAAAATTTGGTTTGGGTCTTAAAGAACTGGCAGAATTTTTGTGGGTGAGGTTTGAAGATAAACAAATAATATTACCAGAATATTTCTATAAGGCTTTGAAGAGCTGGGAAAATGTGAAGTGCTCTTTAGAAACTCAGTGGAATCCTTTCACGGACTCTTGAAAAGTAGCCTGGTATTGCAACATAGAGCCAATTTAATGCATAGGTTGGAACTATGAACTCTATTCGGTAAAGATTTGGCAGAGACTGCTTGTTCTCTTCCACATCCATTATAACCTTCTTCCTTTTAGTAACAGAATTCTCTGAGTTTAAGCTGTGATGGGGCCATGTGGTTAAGTTCAGATCAATGAGATGTGAGTGGAAGTGCAGAAGTTGAAGTTAGTTTTGGATACAATGAATTTAGAATGCCCGTGATAATCAAAGTACAAATTTACTTTGTCATTTAGATTTAAATTTCTAGAACACCAGAGTGAGATTCTAAAAGGAGACCATTCTAAACACTGCTAGTAAATAAATCTCCCCCAAATTCAGTAATGTTCATGTTCAGCATTTAATGGAATTTCTTATAAAGTTTAATTTTCTAAAAACAAAATGCTGAATTGAGCTGTAGTTATCTTGGTATTGCACTGCTGAAAATAACTTTACTCTTTCTGCATATTAGTTAAGGCACAGATTAAACTACTCTAACACAGAGACCTCCGTAAAATCATTGGCTCAGATAAGATGGACGTATTTTACTCTTTTACATAGAGATATTCAGGAGAAATAGATGAGTGTAGGCTTCACGAGGCTATCCAGGGGCACTCAGGCTTGTGAGGCAGCTCAGCCACCCTTAAACCACATCTTCCAAGGCCCCTGGTGTCACTGTCATTTCCATCCAGTGGTAAAGAGGCAAATCTAAGGCAAGTGGTTTAAACATAGCTGAGCAAACCTTTAAGCTGTACACATCACTTTAACTCCATGGCATAGATTAGACACATAGGGCATATGAAATAAATAGTATTTAAAGAAGTAACATTTTATGGGGAAAAATGGAAGTAAGATTTCCAGATAAGCAGACAAGAATAATTTTCCATGAGAAAATATATCATAGCCTGACTTGGAGCAGTAGCAGTACATTTTTATTTTTATTTTTATTCAAAAAGGACCAATTAAAAAAATATTGCATTAGAAGATTTGTTTGTTAAGGAAAAGTCACAGGTCACTCTGAAATTTTGAAATTGAATGACTGAGATGATTATGTTATTAAAAATAGAAGGACAAAAGTCAGAAAAAAAGTTGATTTATGGAGTAAATTAATTAGTATAATATGATGTTGAATTGAGTGTTCATAAGACTTCTAAATGAAGTTTATCTTGAGGACAGATCTGATTTTATAAAGTTTCATGTTTATTTTATCAATAAAAATGATTCAAGGACAGGCTTCTCCCTCCTCCTCCATCTTGGGTTTTGTGAATTCATAAAGGAAACATATATTGAATATTTGTATTATACTCCATGTCCTGTCTTTATAACAATAATAGAACTGTACTATAATTGCATTTTCGTATAACTGTTTTCATTTAAGTGTTTCCTTTTCTTTCTGCCCTTAAGCAAACAGAATTTTATTACCCGATTCTGTGCAGAGATCCTTGTGACTCGATCTCTAGATCTTTGTAGCAGAGAAGGGGCAGGAATCAAATCAGGCCTCTGATTTCCTTTAGGTAGAATGGGCACTGCAGACGCCAGGCCGCCCCCTCATATAGACAGTGAGAAAAAAGAACAGGGCAAGAACAGACTCTGCTCTAGTTGTGAGAGCTAATTTGATTCTTCTTTCTGACTTTGTTGACAATTGGAACCCCACAATTCTGAATCTTGCTGACCTATTCATAACTGTTGATTATTCTACATTTGTCTGCCTGAGTGTCAATCTTTAGAACCAACCTCTTCTGTCTAGTCTAGTATCTGACAGAATTGTTCTCTGCCTACTAGACTGCCCACTGAGCCCTCTATTTAAAAAGAGACATTTTATTGTTGACATTTTCAGATATATACAAACTTAGAAAAAATAGTATACAGTTGACCCTTGAGCAACATGGGTTTGAACTGTGTGGGTCCACTTCTACGTGGATTTTTTCACTGAAAACCTGTACTGTTTTCCGTCAGCAGTTGGGAGTCTGTGGATGTGGAAGGCTGACTGTATGCATTGATCTGTGTCATTTTATATAGGAAACTTGAGAGTCTGTGGATGTGGGTATCTGCAGGTGGTCCTGGAACCTGTACCCCATGGATACCAAAAGACAACTAAGTTTTTGAGAAATAAAAATTTATACACGGAGTTTCGAGTGAACAGGAGTTCAGTGCCCCTAACCCTGGTGTTATTCACGGGTCAAGTATAATAAGCCCATGCATCCATTGACCACCTTCAACATTTGTCAATATTAGACCAATCTTTTTTCACTACTTCATTTACCCCCTATTTTTTTGTTCTTTCACTCATTTCTTTATTTTATTCATTTATCCAACAAGATACTATACTATATCAAATGCCAGAGATATAAAAAATGACTAAAATGCAGGTCAAATCTCAAGAAAATCACTTACAGGGAGAATACAGATGAACACATATATACTTATTTACTTTTTTATCATATTAAAATTACAATTTATTAATATTATTAGATATTGCATGAGTTTACTTATTTCACAGATTGTCATATTTTTAACAATTTGAATATTTAAATCAGTATTCATGTAAAATCTATACACTAAAATTAGATATATTACCTTTTAATCTGTATCCTTTAACCTCTCTTTGTCTTGCTCTTAATCTTGTACTGCATATTTATCAAAATTTTACTACATATTCTATTTTTATTTCTATTATTTGTTATTGTCTTATTTTAATTAAATTTTATTTATTATTTATTTTTTATGGTGACATTGGTTAACAAAATCCATTAAGTTTCATCTGTAACCCACTCTTTTTTATTTATTAATTTTTCTTGACTCTTTTAAGGCAAATTTCAGACATTATAAAAGTATTTACCCATAAATGCTTTTAGTACACATTCCTGATGAATACGTGAATACTTACATACATACATATTTGTGTATATTTACCTCCACCGTGCATTATTACATCTAATACATTTAGCAGTAAGTCCTTAGTATCTACTTCATTCTGGATTTGTATTATATTTCTGTAATTGTTTCAAAGATATATGTTTATAGTTGGTTTGTTTGAATCAGGACCCAAATAAAGCTCACATATTAAATTTGGGTGTTAAATCTCTAGTCTCTTTTGTTGTGTAATGGTTCTTGAACCCCTACTCTTACTTTAGGCCTTTATTTCTTTGAGAAAGCAGGTCATACTCTTAAGTATGGTACTGCCATTTATTTGTCTTTCTGGAACTTTCTAGAATCAACCCCAGCCATCTAGTAGCTGAAGAACTATTTTTGCTTTGTTGGATTCTACATACTGCCTTTTTGTGGTAAGCCTTGTTCAAATGTCAACCACAGTCTTGTGGGACAAGCACTCTTCACTCTAGAAGTATTCATTTGCCTCCAGGTATTTTTTTTTCTTTGTTTTGACCCAAATGCTGACGGGATTTCTCATAGATATTCTCTTAGAAAAGGATAAATGTTATTTGAATACCCTGTTCTTCACTTAATTATTTTAAGACCTTGGATTAACTATATTGGATACCAATATTAAAAACAAAAAAGAGGTTTTTATTAACAAAGACAGGAAGTAAAAGGATTATAATATGAAAGCATCATATATTTATCAGATTTGGAACTAGACCATCAGATCTAATTTATTCTGTAAAGTTTTGCTTCTCGTACCAAAATGCTTTATAATAGACTCAAAATGGTTACATATTAGTATTCTAAATTATGTCGCTGCATATGATGCTGAGCTTTCAAGATCTACATCTATCTAATGAACCCTCAGTTTTTAAGTATGGATCTTTATCTGCTACCGAGTCACTGCTTCATTTCTCTTTATTTCTGTGAAAAAAAATTGAATACTTTCATTTGTTGATTGATTTCTCATCACCCTTAAAAACTCCAGTTATGATACAATAGGATGTTAGAAAAGTGTTTTAAATCCTTTCAAACTTGGGAAATACGCAATTGTAACAAAAACTCAGCTGGAAAAAATGGTATGTCTAATTGCAATATATAACTAATTAGTCATTAAGCAAAGTGATATAACGTCTCGTTTCTACAAAATATAAAAACCTCTAGTCAGTATGCTACAGTGAGTTTCAAGAGCACATAGAAGGCAATGTCCTAACTTCTGCGTGTCTAGGAGGGCACTGATACTTCTTGGTGAAATATCAACTACTATAGCGAATCCTACCAGGGACAGTGGAGATTGAATGTAAAAGAGAACAGGACTTCTATTTTCAGATGAAAAGTTTAAAATTGGCATTTAGAGATTATTTATATCTTTGAAATATGACTAATTTTTATGGGGCAGATTTTCAGTGTCACTTGACTTCATTAGGATGTATAGAATACTAACAAAATGGTAACTTAAATCAGAGAGAAAGGCCTATAAATTCAAGGAGGCCTAATTGAATAAATGGATGGATGTGCCATATTTCAGACATGCTAACAAACTCAGGAAGAGCCATATTGTCTCCTAATAGCAGGAAAAAGTCGATTTGGAATTTATATTTTTAAATAAATGAATAATCTATTCCTTGGGCCAAGGCATCTATCTTTCTCACAATATCTAGATGTGGAAATGAGCTCATTTTTCCTCATAGTTCCTAGGGGGAAAAAAACATCATTAAAAACTAAGGTCATTAGGATGTTCTGAACTTTGCTTCAGAGTCTATGGACTTAGAGGAAGGGTGATTCCACTACTTGCTTTTGGAACAGAGGTAATAACAATTTCCACTTCAAGAAATTCCTTTTAACTTCATAGGCAGAAAAGTGACCAAAGAATTACGACATGACTGAAAGCTTTCCTCCTTCTAGAGCTCTCCCCTGTGGGAAATGTGCATCCTGGAGGTTGGATGGATCTGGGCTGCACTTGTACTTCAATGTCCCATTAGAAACTGAGACAATTATTCAGTCAAGTTCCTTTTCTTCATTTTTTTTCCCCTGCACCTTCTGAGACTCTTTCTAAAAACCTGCTTTATTGACCTGTAATAGGAGTGGGCTACATTTTCTCATATTGCATGTAGGAAAGATTCCTTAGTGAAGACACCATACCATAGTTACTCATTGACATGTTATTTTTCTCATTCTGCAGCAAGGAAATTAAAGTTAAACCATTAAATTAAAAACAACAACAACACCACTTTTCCATTGGAGAGAAAATTACGTTTTCATTCTTTTTTGTGAAATGTGTTACTGAAGTTCTAAAACTGCTTTTTCAGAATTTATTTATTTTGGTAGGAATGAGAAATATTTCTCCTTCAGAAGAGACCTGTTTTAAATATAAAATTGAAAGCCCAGTACAACTAATGTTGAGGTATTGATTTTTGCATTTTTAAAATTGAATCTGAATTACAATACCTTAATGTCCCTGCATGTGTTCACATTATGGTGCAATCTGCAAATGACTGGGATCAATTGAAGTAAGACATAATAATTCATGCAATTATTTTCTTTGCGGAGCATATATATGATAATTTTCCACAGCCATTACATTATTTTCTCAAAGAGCTCCCAGATCTAACATTTTCTGGCCCTGATTCTAATTCCTAATAGCAGTTTCCTACAAACACAAGTGCCATGAAAATATCTGGAGATCATGTACATAGACTTGTGAATGAGAAAACAATTTTTCCTTTGATAGATCATCCAAATATGACAATACTGCCATATGTGGGTTTGATCTGATGGATAAATTTTTAAATGACACTAATGTATAGATTGAGAGATGGTTTATATGTATGTGTTGGTGGTGGTGAGGTGAACACATAAGGAAAGTTTTATTACCTAACCAGTGGACCTTAATTGAAGTTCTTTAAATTTACTGCCTCTTCCCATTTAATTTGTGACTATTTCCAAATTGTCTTGTTGTTTAGGTTATTAAACATTTTTAATTGTGCGATCCATGTAATTTTCTAGCATTGCACTATAGAGGGGGAAATAAATTCTAACTACTCAGTAGTTCAAAATGTTAGCATTTCATATCTTTCTATGCAAGTTTGGGTACACTTTTCATGAATATGGTTGTAATCATTTTTGTACATACGTTTTGAGTTAGAAATATCTTTTGAACTGAAGAGAATATTAAAGCGCTTTTCTGTGTTATTATATCTGTTTCCTAACAATTGCTTTCAGTGGCTAGATACTATTCTATTGAGCTTCATTAACTATATTTTTATCATTATATATTTAAATAGTTTCTATTTTTCCTATCCTATAAATAACACTATGAAGTCTATATCGATGCATAAAATTTTTATGTATTTTACATTTTGCCTTAGGATAGAACACTATTATGTATTGAATATGTAAAAGAAAAACCAAAACGCTCAAGTATTCCTTCTAGATAGGGCCCTATGTTCCAGATTTTTTCTTACTCCATCCTTGTGTCAATTTTCCCAGCAATAAACATTCTTATTTTAGGGTTTTTACCTCACTGAAGAAAGTCTTCCAAATGAAGCTCTTTGTAGGGTGGTGTTTTCTATCATGCTGGTTCTTGAGGATTGTCCTTGAGTATATTTCAGGCTTTGAGGCAGCATGTTATGGTGGAGAGTACATGAATCAACTTGTTATTTACTCTTTTCTTTTTTTTTTTTTGGTGATGTGGCTTTGTGTAATTAAAATATATTTTTTTAATTTTTCATTGAAGTTGACATTCAATGTTATATTAATTTCAGTTGTATAGCATAGTTGCTAGACATTTATATAATGTACAAAGCGATCACCCCAGTAAATCTAGTACCCACCTGACACCACCATACATAGTTATTACAATATTATTGACCATATTCCCTATGTTGTACTTTACATCCCTGTGACTACATATATAATGCAATATTACTTGGCCATAAAAAAGAATAAAATCTTACAATTTGTCATTTGCTCTTGTGTTATACATGACCTCAGCATTCTTATCTCTAAGATGAGAAGGATAATACCTATCCATCAGGACTGTTGTGACCCTTAACAAAGAATAACATCTACGAATACATAATGCTAGATAGATCTGTGGCTCTCATAAAATGTAACTTGAATCTTAATCGAGACCCAAGTTATTAACCAGATAGTTTTATAGACCTTTAAGAGCAGTACTGACCAAGAGAACTTTCTGTTGTGATGGAAATGATCATCATTGTCCACTGTGTAGCCACCAACCAACCACATGTGCATACTGAACACCCGAAATGGGGATATTACAATTAAAGAACTGAAATTTTAAATATGTTCAGTTAATTAAAACATAACTAGCTGTATGTGGCTAGTGGCTACTACAATTGGCCAATACAATTCTAGAGAGTATGTCCTTGCTTTTATTATCTAAACAACGAATACCTTCATAATGATGGGAATTTCTGGGTAGGTAAAGCTGGGGCTACACCATGAAAAGTAGTGAAAAAAATACCCTGAGACTGAGAGTACTTTGTGAAATTTTCAGTCATGGCTATTTAGGCAGATATGTACTCTTTCTCCACATAAGGCTGGAACTGGACTTGTAGGGAAAACTAACCAGGCCACCTTGATCTTGTAAGAGCCATAATGCATTCCCACAACCAAAGTGACTGTCTGAAAAAATTGTTAGTAGTACATGAGTAGTTAATCATAGAGTCAAAACTATCTTAATGAACAAAATTTGCCTGCTGAATAAACCACATTTTCAAGAAAAAGAAAAACACTGAACAAATTTTAGCAATAATGAGCCATGACAAGCCATTTGAGTCGGTGCCTTGCTTGCTCAGTGAGGCATTCTCTTGAAGTTCAATTGATGGGTGAGATTTAGTTTACATTGTGTAGAATACAATTATAGGAGTGATTTTTAAAGCTAATTACTAATAAAGTGAATAAATAATGGCTTATAAATGTTAACATGTGGTTCTGCACTATTTAATGTGTACATGCTTATAAGAACTTAATTTTAAGAAATTCACATTTAGTAATATTATGAATTAACGATGTTGCATCTATGTTGGAAATTATTCCCCTAAATTTCAGTTGCATAGTTACTACAGTACTATCACATTATACTTGTAATTGTCAGAGATATAGAAAAGGCAAGCACTACATTTTATATAATTAATATAGAAAAATTATTGACTTGGTTTTGTGGAATTTATATTTAGCACGAAGCTTTGTTAACTAATATTAACCTCTGATTATGTATTTTAGAAGATCAATGCTAAACCTATTAATAGAAGATTAGAAATTATAATACAGATTATCAATGAAAGGGAAAAATATACCTAATAATCATACTTGTTGACAGTAAATTTAGTAATGCATTACAAAAACAGAAATAAGAAAAGTGCTTTACCTCAGAACAATGACTTGGTCCTAATTTGAGTGTTTGTTTTCCTTATTAGAATCATTGTCATAGTGTATTAATTTACTATCTGATACTGACTGCCAGTGGTGGAGTCCCGGATTGGCAGAAGTAGCTGGTCTCCAATATCCCATCTGTTGTCAACAACTTTCTGTGTCAGGTTGGCTAGGTTATAGTACCCAGTCATTCAAACCCCAATCTAGTTGCTGTGAAGGTATTTTGTAGATGTGATTAACATCTACAATCAGTTGACTTTCCATAAAAGAAATTAGCCTTATAATCTGGGCGGGTCTCATTTAATCAGGTAAAAGGCCTTAAAAATGGAACTGAGGTTTCCCTGAGGAAGAAGAAATTCTGCCTGTGGACAGAATTGATCTATGGCTTCAGCTGGTGCCTGAGCACTCCAGCCTGCCTCTCCTGATGGCTTGCCCTCTGTATTTTGAACTTGCCCAAGCATCCCCCGCAATTGTGTGAACCAATTCCCGATGATTCTCTTTCCGTGGTGAAACCCTGACTGATACCCTCCGTGCTCAGTCCCTGCCAGGGCCCTTCCCAGGGAGACCGTGGCCTTGACATGAATGCTGTGCAGACTACAAGGAGGTGACAAGTGGAGCCTGTCAGTCAACTCGATCCTTTTCAGCAGTCTCTCTCTGGAAAGGAGGTCTCAGCAGCCAATGTTCATGGTTGCGACAAACCTTTACAAAGATTACTCAGAACCCACGAAGTGCTAAATACAGGGAGTTTATTACAGGACTTAACTTATTTGAACTTATAAAATGCGTTTTCCTTCATCTTCAGAATTACTTCTGTTCCTAGTTCTCTGACTATTCTTTTGCAAACTTTTTTTTTAGTTTTTAATAATTTTTTTTTAAATTACAGTTGGCATACAATATTTTATTAGTTTCAGGTGTATACATAGCAATTGGACATTTATATAGCTTACGAAGTGATTCGCTGATAAATCTAGTACCCATCTGACAATTTTTCAAATCTCTTAATGATGAATCTTGCTTTAATCATATTTCTATTATATCTTAGTTTAGGGTCCCCTAGAAGCAGACCCTGAAACAAAAATTTGAGTGAAAGTCATTTATTTGGAAGGCGAGCACAGATGATAACCAGCAGTGTGGACAAAAAAGAGGTTCTATGAAAAATAACCTCACAGGGCGATCTGATCTTAAATTCCTAATTGGGCAGGTCAGGGTGGGTAGTCACAGCACAGGCATATCACTTCTTTAGTAAAAGGTTTCTCTTTACCTTAAGCAAGCCCTGTCCATTGTTCTCATGCATCTAGCTTAACACACCTTTGACATAAATTTAACCACCCTCAAAAGAGCACAGAATCTTAATTATCCTGTAATCCAATCTCCACCTTTCTTTCTTTCCACCTTCAGGTAATCTTCCTGTGTCCCCTCAACTTCAAATGCATAAAAAAACCTGCAAAAGCATCATTCCCCAGAGCATTTTAGATCTTGCTTCCCGATAATTGTCCTCAATTTTGGTTCAGAAAAACTCATAAAAATCCTCTATAGGTTTGGACATTCTTACGTTGATAGCAGCAAAGTGAGAAAGTGAGATGTGGATGGAAGGAAAAGTACAAAATAAAAAAGGTAGTTTCTCAAGCTAGTTATGGTGGATAAATGAAGTTTAATCTGGCTGGAGAACTCTGGGAGACTGTGCAGGACACCACCTCAGTTATCCCATCTGAGGAGGTTAGGGGAATGGAGTCTGTGTCCATCAGTTCCCACCTGTCATGCTAAATGCTGCTTGCAGGTAAGTAGTTGGAGATGGCATTAATACCCTGATACCTCCATCATGCATGCAGGCAGAGTGGGCTCCAGGGGCTAGAAAGAGCCCTCAAAGTCATAGGCTCTGGTAGCTGGAAGCTTGCTGATACGCACTGAAATGTCACATGCTAAAGGGATATGGGTGGGACAGTATCGGTATCTGCTACATACTATCAACGCATGGCACAGAGCAGATGCTAAAGTTTGTTTACTGAATCATTGAATGACTAGGCCTGGAAAAGAACTTCCATGTTTGTTTTAGGGTTTATTTTGAGTTCTTATGTAGAAGGGAAATTAGCTCTTTGTCAGCCAAGGATGGCTGCAGATGGGGATTCTTAGCTATCGATGGGGTGTGGTAGTTCACAGTCACCCTCAAATTTCCCTTACTTTTAAAAACATACACCTTGAAGAAAATTGTATCTGTCTGCCCCAAACTTTCTGGAATACTCAAAAGGATATGAAGTAAAACTTTCACTATTTTTTATGATAATAATAAAATAAAAAGTTATATTCTATCAATGATCATAGTAAATACAAGCTACTTTAGGATAAATCTATAAGAAAAGGTAAACAAAAAGTATGCAGTTTTGGTAACTTCTTCCACAGATTTTTCAAAAGGGAGGATAAACAATATCTGGAAAACTACTGAATTTTTTAAAACTGCGGGGTTCTTCCGTCGCACATTCACACAACCTTGTCATCATGCTGACAAAATTTGCTAAATGAATACTGCTTAAGAGGATTTCACATAACGGAGAAAACGGCAACCCATAATATAAAGCATTAAACTTCAAGAGAAGCCGGCCTATTGGTAATACTTACAAAAATGATTTGTGTTACTTGAGATCCGAGAGGCAACAGGGAACTTCGTAGCACTCAGCTACGATATAAACCTTTTATCTTGCTGCCCTATATATTTCCTTCTCTGTGCTCCACAGAGATTTTTCCGAATAATTTAATTCATATTTCTATAGCATATAGAGATAAAATGTTCAATAAATATTATTATTGCAAATTGACTGGATCCATTTTCCACCTTACAAACTTAACAAGAGCGATCCCATAATTGTGTTCATGGTGGAGTAAATAATATGGCAATGAATATCTATTTAGTCCCTGAAATCAGACAGTGGGTATTAAGACAATTACCATGCATGAAATAACCATGGTTACTAAACAAATGTGTCCTTTAGCAATGCCTTTCAACAGATCCCTACAAAGAAAAACCTGAATCTTGAATAAACCATTATATTTGCTATATCTTGTTTCCATTTTAGTTGCATAATTTTTGGTTATATAAATGACTGTGTGAGCTCTCCCCAAGTAGGGAGTAGGATACAAGACTATCTCATCCATTATGACCACACCACATGGGTTAAAGAGAATAAACAAAGAAAGTCTCACCAAATAAGAACACTCTCCATTGCCCTTGTTCTGGAAGTCTCAATGGCTGAATCAGACTCACGATGTTTCTGTCCATCAAGTTCCTAGAAACAGGCTGGTGTGCTCACGTAACTTGTACTCTGATGGTCAAGAGTAGGGGTTCTGGATGTGAGCAGGTCTGATTTCAAACCCTAGCTCTGCCAAGTTTATCATCTGAGTTACCATAAGTACATAATTTAAGTTCTCTAACTCTCAGTTTCTGAGTCTGCAAAATGCAAATAATACCAGTATAGAATCAATAATAGGGCTACTATGGGATAAAGTGAAATAATTTGGTAAAGTGGTTTATCTTAGACTCTAAAATTGTTGGCTGATTTTTAAAACCCTGTGTTTTTCTTATTGTCTTCAGTGACTACAGATGATATCTATCTATATACCATGCTTTGGAAAATAATTCTTATATTTTTAAGTATATAAGTTAAAAAACATAGAAGCCATGAAATTCTTTTTCAAAGAAGGCAAAGATTGGAACAACCCTTCAGTATGAAAATGATATGTCATTTTCCTTTAATAATCAACAGGAATATTAATTTCCTCCCAGAAAACTTAAGTAAAAAAAAAAATCGAACCCATATTCTATAAGTCCACATACCCTGTTTGGATTTCATATTAAGTTATTAAGAATTTCCTGTTGATTTGAGAAGTTTAAATTGACTGCCAATACTCTTAACTATTCATTTAGTAAAAGTTTGTTCTATCACTGTAAAAATAGAATTCCTTTTCAACAGCAATTGTCGTGAGATATTTAATTCCTTATCCACCCCAAAGAAAACATTAGAGATCTAATGGGCAAAAAGCCTAATTAAACTCTAAAATTAAATCTCAGCTGGGAACAAGTCAGCTTAATCCCATCTCCATAGGATTTTCATCTTCATTTTATAAATAAATTTCCATCTTTACAATGACTTATGTGTACTTAGTGTATGATTATTCAGATGAGAATAGATATAAATAAACAACATTAAAGGAAAATGTCCACCAAGTACTGAAGGTGAGAAAAATCATGACTTCAAACCAGGAATTCTGAGACTTAAACACATGGAAATATATAGTTTACTTCCATCAGTGATCATTACGGCACTTAATTTACTTGGCAGGGGCAGGGAGGAGGGGTTGCAAAGTTCCCTGGAGAGGGTGTAACAATATCTGTTGGGATGTAAATTAAAATACTTCACTAAGGTCTTCTGGTATGCTTTCCTGGGTGTTTGGGTTCAGGCATCACTGTCTAACTCTTCAAAATAGTTTCAGTAATTGTAATTGTGTAACACTGTCATTTAGATGTTCATGTTTCACATTTAGACTTTAAATTATGAGATTTGCTCATATCTCTGGTTTTGAATATTTTTGTTCAGTTTTATCTGGTTATTATGATCTGGAAGAGGATATATATCTTTAGGTTGCTGCAAGAATTAAACACTACAGAACTGGCCACTGAGATCAATCTTTTGTGTGAGCAAAACAGAATAGTGTTTGTGGTGTTTGACTTTTTATACACTTAAAATACCCTCCCATCTGTTCACTGATGCTTATAAAATCTAATTCTTCTAACACTAATAATAATTGTTAGCATTTATATGGCATTTACAGTATGCAGGGGATTCTGCTATGTGATTTACATATATTAACTCATTTACCCCTCACATTAGCCAGTGAATAGATACTGTTATTATCCCCATTTTACGTATTTGGAGACCGTGGCAACAAAAGACTGGGCATGATCTTTTGTAACATGCCCAATGTTGCGATAACTAAAGATGGAAATAAGAATAAAGGTAACAATAATAATATTAGTAAGACAATGATATTGATAGCTACCATTTATTGAATTCTTATAGAATTCAACATTGCATTTAATTCTCATAATATTGCTAAATAAATAAAGCAGACTTTATTTACTTTTTCTTTCCAGAAAGTAAGCAAGTTCAGAGAAGTAAATAAATTTTCTCCAGTCCCCACATCTAATTTAGTGGCATAATGGGAATTAAAGTGCACATTTTTCTGGCTCTAAGGCTGATGCTCTTTCAATTATGAGGCATTATATCTCAAAAAATATAAGGAAGACTAGTAACACATTGACATAATTTACTCTACAGCTTGGGTAACCAAAACCAAATCTTTTTCTGGAATTGAATTTCAAAATCGCAGTATGAGAAATGTGAGGTATTTGAATGAAAGGGAAATATCTCACAAAGTCTTGATACTCTGCATTTTATGGCCTTCAAAAAAAAAAAAAACCACATTGCCCCACTGATGTTTAGTTCAACTCTGTGGTCTGCTGTGTACATATTTAGGTAAAAAGTAGTTTTTTAAAATGGAACACATCTTAATTTTTTGTATTTATTCTCCTTCTTGTCTTTTTAGATTTATCCTTTATTTCTCCTGACGTGAAATGAATGACCTTTACTTACTTCTTCAAAATCATTTTTAGTATATATTTTCAATTTAATGCTACTAGCTGTCATTTCTTGGAGCACTGAGGACTGGGAGTCAAGAGGAAGGAACGAGTTCTGTTCATTGATCACTATTGATTTACTGGCAACATTATACCAAATTGTCTACATGACAAGTAAATAATAGTCTTTAAATCATGCCAATATTTTATCCACACTATAACATTTCTCTAGTTATTTGGGAAATGCTAAACAATTGACAGAGTTTTTTCATGTTTATCTGGTTGACAACATATAAACTGTCATTTGCAATAGTGAAAAACTGATTTCCCCCTATATAATCAGCATAAACAAGTATGAAATTCACATGCAGAATACTTTTAAGAGGTTTGACTCTGAGATTTTATATAAGTAGAAAAAATAATGAATAGTTTAGTGCACTAATTCTAAACATAGACCTATATATTATCAAGTAAAAATGAATGCTCTGAACAAGATATAACATTTAGTGATATAAATAATAAAGCAAAACAGTGTGTACTAATCAGGGGGATCACTTTGTAAATTATATAAATGTCTGACCACTATGCTGTATACTTGAAACTGATATAAAATAATATCGAGTGTCAACTGTGATTGAAAACAAAAACAAAAAGTTTAAAAGATAGAATAACAAAACAAAACATAATATTGCTTGGAGTTTTAACTTTCATTCTATGTTGGCTTGAATTCATTTCAGTTGTTGAAAGACTCAATAATTATTCAATGACTTGGCATTTTGCTAGAAGAGGGGGACAAAATAGGAATGAGAAATTCCCATTTTACCAATAAGATTTACATAACTTCACTTCCAAATTATTTTTAAACTGCCTAATCTCTCTCTCCTGTTGCAACTAACCACCTCCTGTGCTCTAACCCACAAAGTACTCTAAATTCTGATTTTATCTACCTCCCCCAGTAAAGTGTGACAAAATATTTCTTTTTGAGGGAAGGCAGCCTTGATATTTTCTTCCCTACCTCACTCAGTTAAAATTAATCCATATAAATTATATCTACAGATATTAGTGTTTGTATTAATAACATGGTGGCAAATTTCATTTAAAATTGTAAAATAGAGAGTTGTCACGGTTTTTATTTGCAGTTTCAGGCTTTTGAATAGAATCGTGTAGGAAAGAAGCACTTCTAAGAGTACAAGATAAAAATGCTAACGTGTTTTAAGTAGCTGCTTTTAGGTGGACATATATCTTGTTAAAGTCAAAACAAATAAACAAAAAAAAAACTTAAAAAGGAAATATGCCTGCAGAGAAAAAGTAGAATGATCATTATTTGGCTAAGTGACAATGATAGGCTGCATTTCCTTATCGATACCTCCAAATAAGCTTGAAACAGAATGGGTGACAAAAGCAGGCCAAACAGGTAGTTTTTTGAAGTTGACAGGAGAGTTCAAAAGAAGACTGGCCAGTGTGCCAGACTGAAAAAATAATTTGCATATTTCAGAAGGCAAGTTTTCCACTTCCCAACACAAAATAAATATTCAGACAATTGCATTAAGTACTGTCAGAGTACCTTCCAGAAAGCCTTTTCCAGCTTAGATTTCTAACAGGTCACGATTTCTCCTCATTCTTGGAAAACTTTTATATTATCAACTTTTCATTTTATTTATCTGTTGACTGTTGAGTAGCATCTCCTTTTTTAATTTGCATTTTTGTTAACTGGTGGGGATGATGAGCATCTTTTCATATATGAACTATCCTTTGCCCATTTTCCTATTGATATCCAAGAATTCATTGACTATTCTGGCTCTTAATACCTTGAGGTCATAAGCATTGTAAATAGCTTCGTACTAATAATATGCATGATGTTCTTCTTAGAAAATAAGTATTTAGTTTTTAGATAATCAAATCAATGTTAATCTAATCACATGTACTTTATTTTTATCTTAATTAAGAAATCCTTCTGCATTCCCCAAAACAAAAAGATATTCCCTCATAGTTTTGTGTGTGTGTGTGTGTGTGTGTGTGTGTGTGTGTGTATCAGAAGTTGTCCTTTCACATTAGGTCTTATATCATCTAGAGTTCTTTGTGTATGCATTTTCTTTTCAACATTTCTGGGTGCATATTGGTAGATATTTTGGGACCTTTTAAAAAAAATTCCAATCTTAGTGTTCTGTGTTTAGAAATGCTAAGAAAACATATTTATTTTTATTTCTAATACTGTCATATTTGGATTGTTTTTGTTTTATTTAATTCTTTCTATTTGTATTACTTTTCTCCTTCGCCTTTAATTTTACAGTTTTATAAAATTATTCACATACCTATTCTTATGTTAATTTCTCTGACCTATCACCCTTGTTTCTATGGCTTTCTCTGAGTTGAACTTGGGGTATGGAGGCACACTGGTTTGCTATGCTGTCAAGAAGAAATGGACTTTTACCCTCAGGGACAATAAATGAATGAGAGAATTCCCATTTCACCAATAAGATTTACTTAATAATTTCACCTCCAAATTATTTTTAAACTGCCTAATCTCTTTCCTGTTGCAACCCATCTGCACCCCCTATGCCCTAAGTCCAAAAGTTACTCAGGTTCTGATTTTATCTGCCTCTCCCACTTTAGAGATGAAGCACTCATTCACTCAGTGGCTGGGAATGTGGGTTGTTGACAGACAGTTCACATCTGAGTTCCTTCATCTCTAGAAACTGTCAGAGGCCAAAGGGAGTTGCTTCTCTCAAGGTCATGCCTAGTAACATATTTTTAAAAAATAATTTATATAAACTTTATATATTAAGCTTATTAAAACTTAATTTTCTATATTTGTTGTAAACATTTACCAGCTGGATGTCTTTTACTTTTAAAATATTTTTGGACATATTAAAATATTTAATTTAATGTTTTAAAATATTATTTGATACATTCAAAAGAACATATCTGTGTCTGCATGTGTATGTATTTGTAAGTTGTAAATCATAATAATACAATGAATACTCATGAACTTAAAACCCAAATCCAAAATGAGAACATGTTGGGGAAATATAATTAACAAAATCTCCTGCTAACTCAGTAAACCTCTACAATGAAGGTAGATTAGAAAGAAAATAGTTTTATTATTTAATAAGCATTAAGCCAGAATGTGGTGCATCACAGGCAATTCGCTAAAGAGATTGCAAAGACAGAAAGAAATCTCACCCTTTTATGTAGCCAAGTAGATACAACGCATTACATCCTTGTTCTCACAAGAGAAAATAACTAGTCCTCAGGTAAGAGGACTTGACAGCAACATTCGTCATATGCAGTTCATCCTAAATTCCCTTGGTAGTTGGGGTGACTCTCTGGGTTAGCTAATTGGTTTTATACAAAGGAAAAATAAATTTATCATATCTTTATGACAGGAGGTAGTTTCAGAACAAGGCTCCCGATGTTAGGCTCCTAGTCTCCCACAGAAAGTGGGGGATAGGGACACATCCATCTTCTTTGATGATCGTGTTTCAAAGACTTGGCCCCCCCTTCCGAAGAAAAGACTGTAAAGCTTTAAACAGCTTTATTTAAAAAATTTAAAGCTGTAAAGAAGCTTATTTAGATTTTTCAAAAGATTTACATACATCTCAAAAAAAAACCCAAGAAAATTTACAATTATAAGTTTTCTAAAGAAAATGCTCTGAAAGGTGGCAGGTTTCCTTCTCTTTTTGCACTAGGGAATTTTTTTTTTCTTTTTCGATTCATATGTACCCTTAAAGGCACATGGGATACCTATCAGCGGTATAAATACCATTGTTTTACATCCTTTTCAACAATCGATGTAGCCAGACTTCTTAATTTCTGCCAGTACTGCAGGTATAAAATGCTATCTAGTGTCTTTATCAGATACTTCTTATGAACCAGTTTAGATTCTTTCAGCCTCACCATTTCTTGTTCCAGTTGCTGGACAACCAGTGTAGCCTTCCAGCATTTTCAAGCAGGCACAAAACAGCAGCACTTTGCCTCATGCCCTTGCTCAGCCTAGGGTTCCAAGTTGATGCCAAGAAGTGGGATGCTATGGAGCTCTGCTCTATGGCCATGCGTATACCCCACAGGATGAACTTCGACAAGGGGATATGGGCAATGGAGGGTACATTTTCCCACTCTCCACCCCTCTTCTCCAAGTTGGATGGACCAGAGATATAATTAAGCACCTTCTCAGAAGACAATCCTATAGGCTACTCAGTCCTACTTAGCTGCAACTAGGTCATTAATACATCCTTATCTTAGCTCTCCATCCCTCCCTGTTTCACTCCGCTTGTCCCTCACTCCTCCTTGGGACTTCATTCTCTTATAAAGTAGTAGCTTTCTGGGGATTACAGGTTAAGATATGGTCTTAATTTTCATTTTGCTGATTGCATACTATTTATTGGCTATAACTGTTAAATGCCTTTTCCTGTGTTTTATTTATTTTTATTGAGGGGAGGTGGGTGGGATGTAGTTTTTCATTTGCTCTTAGTTTAGTAGTATTTCTTCACACATTCTAAAGACTAATGGTTACTAAGTTGTCATATTATGGTTTTCTTCTTTTAGTTTGTCACTTGTATTTTAACTTGCCTTATTTCTTTTATTGATAGGAATTCTTAATTTTGATTTTGTTGAATTCAGCAAAATTATTTGTTTATCTTAGTAAATTATTTCCTATCCCAAAGTCAGACATACATAATTCTGTATTTTCTTCTACAAATTTACAGGGTCTGCTTTTTCATATTTATATCTTAATACATATTTTGTTAATTTTTCCCTATGAATCTATAGTTATTGTAATTGTAAAGATCATATTCTATTAAATTATGTTTTTATCTGTTTCTGAATTATGTTGCTCTAATAACAAGCCAACTTGCTAAATTTTTATTATTTATAATATTTGTAGATATTCTGGGTTTTCTAAGTTAACAGTAATCACCTCTGCATAATGACTGTTTTTTCACATTCTGACACACACACAAACACACACATTTACATTTCTTTTCATTTTTCTATTACACTGGCCAAAATCACCAAGAAATAATGGTTGGAAACAGTGCTGACTTTCTTGTTTGTTTCTGAATTTTAAGAGGATTCTCCTAATTTTTTTATTATAAGAGATGTTTGCTCAAGTTTTTTGGTCGATTCCTTTTGTCAGGTTCAGGAAGTTCACTTATATTCCTTGTTTACTGAGTTCCTATTATAAAAGGGTTGAATTTTATCACATTTTTCTGCATTATGAGGTAAAAATATTGCTTTTCTCCTTTCATCTTCTATTGTGGAAAAAGATCTTTGCATATATTCTAATGTTAAGCTTGCATTGCGATCTTACGCAATACTCATTTTGGTTGTACTGTATTATAATTAATTTACTCTCTATACAGTATGGTTTCTTAACATTTTGTTTGGGATTTTTTTGCATCTGCATTCATGAATGAGCTTCGCCCAATGAATTTGGATAGGGATGAAATTAAAGCAGTAAATTAATTTATAAAGGATCAATTGCAATATTCTGTCTTCCCATTGAGTAACATAACAAATCTTTATTTTTTCTGTCAGCAAAGTTTTATTCATGTTATCCAAAGGTTTCTTCTTTTAGATTCCCCCCTCTCTTTTTTTTTTTTTTTGCTGTTAAAATAATTCTTTGGCATAACATTTGTAATATGATTGTTGATGCTGCTGTCATTGTTGTGATAGTGTTTGGTTTGGTGTTTGCTACTTTGAAGGGAATCTTTTTTCCTTTTTATAACTTTCAGATTACTGAAATTTAACTGAAAGTCTATTGGTTTATTCAAGCCAATTGAAAGCATTTTTTCTTGATTAGCTTGATATTTCTAGGTGTAAAAATGTTGCGTAGAAATGGTAATGATTCACTGCTTCTTTCCGACATCACATATTTCAATTTTGTGTCTTATGTCTACCAGAACTTAGACTGGATTTTTTATTCTTATTTTCCACAGTGATCTGAAAGTTTTGCATTTGTTCGTACTAGTTTTTATGTTTTTGATTTTTTAATAATATACTTGAATATATTTCTCTAATTATCCAAGTTAAAGATGCATTTGGGGGTGGGGGGAGGGATTAGCAATACTATTCTACTTCCATTTCTTGTCCTATGTACTTTTTGCTATATAGTGATATAATGTGTGACTTGAAACTATATTGTTAATATCATCAGGATTAGTTCTGAAACTTGCATTCAGTCTGGTAACGATATCTAATGTGACAACATAGAATGAACAGAGCATTATGTAGGCAAAAGTACACAGCAATGGGCTTAAGTGAGCACAGCAACCAAATTGGAAGAACAAGCAAGGCACCCGTAAGGTGACTTCTATTGATGCAGAGCTGCTGAAAGGAGATATGACATCTTAAACATAAACCTAATAATCATGTTAAGGAAATTCAATTGTAGCATTCCAAAGAAAAAACATTTCTGGAACTAAAAAAGAATAACAACGTGCTTCTTGATTTTAAAATTCAGTAGATAAATTTAAGAAAAGAATAGTCACTCTTGGGACACTAACCAATGGCCTGAAAGATAAAGGTGACAAAACATAGTACAAAATATATGATTTCCAGAAAAATTAAAAGGAATAGAGGAACAATGTCAAGGAAAATTTCCTTGGTATGAAAAGAGATATCTACAGACGCAAAGTGCTTACTAACTTTTATGGAAAATTGATGGATAACGACATGCATTTAAATAAAATTCCTAAATTCAATGTGAGAAAAAAAATGAAATTTACAAGTTTCTAGAGAGAAAGACAAGTTGCTTAAAAGGAAAAAGGATCAGACTGTCAATATGACTTCTTATATGCAATCTGGAAACTTCAGAGAAATATATTATATGCAAAATGTGGAGAAAAAATGTAACATAAAAAACTTTATACCTAGCCATGACGTAATTAACTTCTCAGGGTAAGCAATAGACATTTATGATGATACGAAAAATCATGAAACATATTACCCACCTACCTTATCTCAGGAAACTACTAGAGAGATTATTCTGACCAAACAACAAATAAATTAGAGACTTCAAAATAGAGTGAGAAAGAGGAGAGGAAACAAGAAAGAGTGAAAATGCATGACCTAGCCATATATATACCTAATTTGATTGTGATATTGGAAATAGAGATTTGAAATATGAATACTAAGTAATGAGACTTAGAAGTAATGATTCTCGAAAGGGAGAGAAATGTTGCAGTAAAGAGACTAATTATAGCCAGGTATCAAAAATACTAAATTATCTCAAAACCTAGCACTGAGTGAAAAAGGAGTTAAGTAAAAGCATTCTAAGCAGGTTGTAGGAGTATGCAGCAGTGGAGAAAGTAAAAATGTTCAGAATGTTTATTCTTACTGGAGTAGGGGATAAAATCAAGAAGCATGGTCAGCATTTCTTTCTCTTAAAGATAAATATGTGTTTGATTCTGAGTGTAGGAGGCAGAAAACTATCACTAGTAGAATGATGATAAGAGCCAATCCAATTTATTAATGTCCAATTAAGAAAGGAAAGAAATAGAATTAATAGTAATGTAGCAATCCGGCAAACATTAGGAAAAGAATGAAAAAAATTATTTGTAAACATATAGTGAGATGGAAGGAACAAGACCAGGAACATAAATTGTTAAACTACATGCACATGGGATGAATCCCTCTATTTAAAGAGAAATTTGAAGATTGAATTGTAAAGAAAGTCATATGTGTATGACATTTTAGATTTAATTTCTTGTTTCATTGATCTGTTTGCCTTTAAACTTATAAGATCATTTTTTGCCTTATTAATATTATTTTTCACATGACACCTTTTCCAGAATAACTTTATATCATTTTATTAAGTTAAAATAATAAATCATCTGGTTGTTTATTATTTTAATACATGTACATTTTAATTAAGAAGAATAGGCATATTTGCTATTTAA
>NW_011889256.1:439185-441127 GCF_000151845.1 Pteropus vampyrus | reverse complement strand
CGCGTGACGTTGAGAATCGCGACCAGGGTGTGCAAGCTCAGACCCCCCAGGGGCCCTGGCTCTGTGACCGGGACCACCCCTGATTCAGAGGCATTCTGCTTTGAAAATTAAAGAACAAAAATGCATTCTTTAGTTACATATCCTGTTTATAGACAAAGGCTCTGTGCTAATAGGTTTAACAGAGGCATCAAAGTCTCCCCTTTGCAGCTGAAAACCATCAACATGCACACGTCAGTCTCCCTCTCGAGTGTGTTTACTGGCCAGGATTTTAAGTGTTACTCTTTGTGGAAACGATTTCGTTTCTCCCTTTCGGAATATGCATTACAGAGTGGAATAAAGCATGAACATCCTCACTGCACCCCAACACACACACGCACACCCTCTGCCAACCCCACGAGGCCCTCGTCGGGATGGGGCGCTCTCACGAGGCACAGGCCAGACTCGGTCAGGCGAACAACAACGGGTCTTATCGGTTCGCAGAGAGGCAACGGGTGGAAGGGGAACAGACAGACATCTATCGTCCCCACGCTTTATTCTCCATGGCAACTGGTGAAGGAAGTAGGCAAGTGACCTTCCCAGGGCACTGACTGGTTGTAAAACTGTGTTATTAGGTAAAGCTGTGGCTTGGCGCTGTGTAGCCTAAAGGTGAGGGAGGTCAGAGGTTATCAGTTCGACAGGAGATGGCAGGCCCTGCCCTTATCCGAATAAAAAGTTATTCGATATAGATACGCACATACATATATTTGCGATTAGTTGCAAGATGACTGAGATGACACGTGACAGATATTGCACAGCATATGGACATGTTAAATGCTGACCAGGATTACTAGCTCACGTTATTTAGATTAGTTTTCTGTTTGGCTATCCTGAAAAATAAGAAAAACTACTATTTCTGGCTGAGATGTAATTCTAACTAAGATCTGAGATGGAGCATGCTGTCTCAAAATCAAACAAGTATTATATAATTTAAGAAGTATAGAGCTTCACATCCAACTTTTCAGGCCTGCTGTAAAAGTTGGGGAAAAAAGCCATCGGAAGAAACGGAACTTACATTTCCTCTTGCCAATAGATATTCATATAGAACTAAAGAATTATGGTCTAGAAAGGAAATTGGTCCTTGAGTTTTTACACTTGGATTTTAAATCTTTGTAATTCTATGGGTGTTTAGAATCTTATTACTAGAAGAAATTAACTTTAAATAGTAACTGCGAATGACTTCTCTAGTTGAATGGAGCTTACGTTTTATCACAAGGAAATGCACCTTTTTATTTTTTTACAGAATTATTTTTTAATAAATATATTTTACCCAGTTGTTACTCACCAATTGTCTTCTTCCCTCAGGTGGTGGGATTGCTTTTATGAAGTTAACCCGATGCCGCCCCATTTAACTAATCGGTCCTGCTTATTTAGTTTTAGCCAGTGATCTGTTTACAGTGATCAGAATTACACTAATATCACTTTAGGGTTTATTTGAGGACTTAAACAGAGAATGACAGCAAAGAGGTTTTTTAAAAAATTTTTTCACTACCTTAAGGATTGATTCTCTACCATATGCATATTAATTACCAAAACACAATACTCCTTTCAGGTCTTCATGATTTGGCCCAAGTACAAATAATTTCAAAAATTGTAAGAGACTCTACATTCAAAAGAGTCAACAGTCATGCAAAACACCCTGATTTATGACCTTTATCGAGAGCAGGGGGCGGTCTCAAAAACACAGTTTACATTTCTTAACAACAATAAAATAGGAATCTAAACGAATTTCCTTGATATTATTCTAATCTTTAATTTAAAACTAAACAGTGGTGACTCATTTTTCAGATGTCTTGGAGTCATTTAATCCTGAGGCCTCTTTTCTCTGCCGCAGAAGGACATTCTCTTGCTCGGTCCCTGGGGTGGGTGGCACTCGGCCAGGGCCAGGCCCGTCAGCTCTCTACCT
>NW_011889256.1:435049-437875 GCF_000151845.1 Pteropus vampyrus | reverse complement strand
TTATATAAAATATATTATATGTCATAAAGAATTTGATATATGCCACATATATACCATATGTAATGGTATATATAGTATATATAGAAAGATGGGCTCTGATAGAAGTAAATCTATAACACTGCCTAAATAATTTCAAAGGTTCATGCAAGTTAAATAAAATTCTCGATGTATATCTATAAAGGCCTTTAGATCCAAGACTCTTGAGACTAAGTTCTCAGGCGTGAAGCCAGGACGTCACTTCTGGGCCATTCCCATTTACAAACCTCCCCCATGTTTGCATTTGTAAAAGGTGCAAGACTTTGATGAAACTTCATGTCTGGAGGACATTCAGTTTTTGGCCCCGAGGTAGAATAAGCATTTTACCTCCATCAGTGAGAGGAAAACCTGTGCCTTCCTGTCGGCCACCTGTGCCACCTGTGCGTGAGAGGGCCACAGGTGAGAACTTGCCTCAGGAGACTCGCCACACTTCCTGGTGCCCGTGTTCACGGGTGCTCAGAGCGCACGGTGCACGCATGGCCGGGATGGACCCTGGGCACATCGGTTATTCTAAAAGCGGGGAGCCCAGTGTGTCCCAGGCCTGAGATCTAAATCGCGGCCGTCTCGTGGGAGTGAGGTGCTTAGGGCCCTCTCCTGCGACTTTGCTCTACCCTGAGACTCTAACTCAACAGTCACTTAGTCACCGCTTATCTGTTAGGCAATTCAATGACCGGTTTTCAAAACAGGTGTCTAAGGAACACGCATTCCTCTAGCATTTCTAAACTATGTCTTTATATCATGTTAAACCATCAGGAACCCTCACTCCCCTGAGCGAACCGTGAGGACGCAGCACAGGCTTGTTCACGCCTCACACTGCTGCTCCTCATTCACCTGGTATGATCGGAACTCGAGAGAACAGTGAGGATGTGAGGTGACACACGCGTCAATTAGCTCGGCTCTGGTGACCGCTCCACGGTGCGAACACGCATCCAAACATCCCGCTGTCACCTTGAAATACATACAAACTTTATTTGTCAATTTTACGTCAATAGAGCTGGAGGAGAAGAAAACACACAAAGAAAACCACACTCCTGGCTCATCTGACAGCTGCAGGCTCGCCCCAAACCTGGGGTGCCTCCCCTTCTGCGGGCCAGGCCGCATGCTGGCGGAAGGGAACGTTCGGGACAGTGAGAGCCGGAGGCCTGTGACCAGCGAGCGGCTCTTAAACGCCCTGGAATTCCTAGAAAGTGTAATTCCCAGATGCCACCGCCTTCCACGCCTTCGAGCGGGAAATGTCAGTGTCCGCACGGGCCTGCCCTCTCGTGATGTCAGGCTCTTGCTCGATGCCTCCAACCAGCAGCCTGGGGCTGGGGGAAGGGGAAGAGCCTGGGAATGGGGGGGCCGGTGGGCAAATCCAGCCGTAACTCCCACCGGTGTGAAGCCACGACGAAGCCCCGTCAGCCCGCACTGGAACCCGGCTCTGTCGCTCCGTAAACGCACGAGTCCGTCCAGGGAGCAGAGCTAACTCCTTGGACTCAGTTTCTCACCTGTGGAACAGGTGAAGTGTCCCTCCACAGGGGAGGTGAGCCTGTGTACGCAGAGCCCCAGGAGAGGGGGCGGCAAGCGCCCTGCACACAGTCGTTACCGTCTCTGTCGTGTCTGTCGCTAGTCTCCTCTAGGAACGACGAGTCAGGTTCCGACGGCTCTAGGACATCGCAGAGGGCGGCACACGGAAACCCAGGGACGGCACTTACTCTTGTGGGTTATGTTCCTCTCCTTCAGGAGAACTGTGGACAAGGTGAGGATGCTGTGAACATTTGCCAGCTATTGTGACTCCACTGCTTCACGGGAAAGGAGGTCATTTCATGGTGGACACGAAAGCCTGAGCCGCGGCGGGGTTGTTAAATGAGCATTTTCCACCACAGTTCCTTAAACTACCAAAGAGCAAACATTCACAGAACTGCAACCGAGTATTATCCTTCTTAGATATATGTTATGTCATAAAGTCTTCAGCTTCTCTCATACAGATTTATAGGGAAAAAAAAAATTTTCTATTGCTAGTGCGAACAATTTTACATTTTTCCTCTAAACACGTGGATGTAGTTGTTCAGATGAATTCTATACTTCTGTTATATCTTCTTAGACAAATATATTCTAAAAATAACTGTTTTAAGCAATACGATGTAATCGTGGGATACATGACTGACTTCAGTAATCCAAAAATGTTGAGGAAAGATACATAATAGAGTTATCTAGTTCACAATTTGGGTCAGACTTCACGGCAGTGTGACAGAGGACATCATCTTCACCCCGAGCACCCTGCACACTCGGACTTCATGCATCCCATGTAATTCCAGCTGGGTAGCAAAAGCCAACGCCCCCCAATTTCTGAAGGTTGTCATTTTAAAGTTACATAGACTGTCAAAATATTAGGGCTTGGATGTATGCAATTCCTTTCAATTAAGAATATTTAAAATCTAATTTGACATAAGCCTAATGTATGGAAAAATTAAAATTTAACGTGTATCAACGTATCTTAAAAATAATGTCTGACTTGTGTACTAACCAGTAACAGGCTAGGCTACTCAACTTCCTGCATTAAACAGATTTGGAGAACTGAGTTGTCAGTGATATGACTTGTCAAATTTCTATTTACAAAAGGATTTTAAAGTGTATGTCATTCTCACAATCTGGATGGGTGCTAAAACCTCCCATTTTTGTTTCAAGAAAGTGAAAAATGAGAACAAAATGGTTACAGATGCCCCCTAACTTACAATAGGATTACGTCCAGATGAATTCATCCTAAGTTGAAAAAAATACCATAAGTAGAAAAAGCCTTTAACACACTCA
>NW_011889256.1:431559-434096 GCF_000151845.1 Pteropus vampyrus | reverse complement strand
CACACACACACACACACACACACACACACACACACACACCCCTACCTTAGACTGTGAGATGCACGCGTACAGATCATGCACACATCGCACAGCAAAGCTTCACTACCATAACTTGCTTTTAGAGATGACCCACAATTCAGTATCAGAAACCATTTTAAGAATTGCACGTCCCTTTATAAAACTCTACATCTTGGCTATTTTCTCAGAGACATGTGGGTTTGTATTGATATCTATTATTTCATTTTAAACCTACCAAAATCACACAAAAATATTATCAGGAAGTAAATTGGTCACAGAAAGTTTCCACGCAAGACTTCGACTTGGATAAATTATACTGCACCATGAAAAACTCACAATAAAATTCAAAACCGCGGGGTCAAATCACAAAAAAGCGAAGACACAGTATCTAGGTTGGTACGTCTAGTACTAAGGCTTATACAGATTATAATCATAACATTTGCATCTACTTCCTCCTGCTGAATTAGTATTCAATAATTCACAATCATGTTATCGCTGTAGAGATTTTAGTGTAAAACAAGCACGTTTCTGTGTGTGTGCGTAATATGTATATATATAAATTATCTTGCGCATATTAAATAGTCATATCCATATTCTCAATCTTGTATTCTAGTCAACTATATAACCACCCAAAGAATAAAATAAAAGTATACTTTTTCACTACTTAGAAACCTGGAAAGAAAGACATAATGTCGTAATAAAATTGTCTTCGATTTCAACTGGAACCACAAGATGATAAATTCCTGTGTGCAGAAATGTAATCATCTGTGATTTTTTTTTTCCACTGGAGCTCAGTTTATATGACCAATAAACCCATATGGACCGTTGAACTTTTATTTAAGGTTGACACACAAAAAGCCAATTCATAAATTCAACTAACAGCTTTCCAGAGTAGAATAGTAAGCTTCATTCGCCTGCCCTTAGCAGCAGAAAGTCAGCCGGTATTTCTCTACTACTGTGGCTTTCCTGCTTCAATAGGTCCTTTGTCCATGGACCAAATCTAGAAAAGCAACGGTCTTTATTGAACAATTTTTTTCCTAATAAGATTCACTCTCTAGAAGGAAATAAACTCTGACAGAAACAATTTTCATATTTTTTACCTCTACTCTGGGCTCTAGAAATACCCAGAAAATAATCTGCTTTAAGGACTCTTCTTGCAAATGATCGCTTGCTACATGTTTGAGCAGCAGGCCTGCCACAGATCTAGACCCGAAAGGCGTTTACAATAATTTTACAACGATACAATAAAGTTTACAACAATTTTCCTTGGAGTCTCAAAGCTGGCTTTTCTGTGTTCGATCACACATCATTAAAAAAAAAAAAAAAATGATGTTTCACTTGCCCCAAACACTTTAAAAAACTTTGAAAGAATTTACAATTTGCTTCTTTATTTCAACAAATATCTTATTCATAATATCAACATATCCAACACTAAAACCTCATGAATTATTCACTGGTATTTGAAAGAAGAAGTCTAGAATTGTTTTCCATATTCAAACAAACAGTCCTTGCAGTTGTATATTCAAACACACGCATATTAAAGTGATTACAGATGCGCAAAGCTGATTTTTTTCCCAAAGGAGCAATGCGTTTTCTTAATGAAGAATTCCTGTTGCAAAGATGGCCAGTTTCAAAGCCTCTAGAAATCGACTCTTTCCCTTGTTCAGACCATACCCATTCCAGGGTAGAGGATCAGCTTTCCAGCAAACGCCCTGTCACCGTTTCCTCTTTAATAGAACAGAAACGTCAGCACACGGTCCCTTCGCTTGCAGTTTTGTAGAGGCTGGAGACTCCCCACCTCAGGCGCTCCGGGGATGTCTCCCCTCTCCCTGGGAGAAGATGAGCCTGGAAGTAACACGAACAGCAGGAGGCCTCGGGCAAACACTGACCCTTTCTGGGGATTCCTAAGATTTCTCATTTCTGAACTACTAGGCGTCAAACTCAGACTTCTGGCCTTTGGGGTCATCTGCAGCCCTGATCAGGATGCTATTTCTGGATGTCTGCAAGCACCTGAGAACAAGCCAGAGTGAGGCTGGCGGGAGGCCCGAGGGACAGCACGAGGGTTTTGCTCTTAGGCCCCGTCACAGACCCAGTCGTTATTCATTTGGGCTGCAATACTTTCTTCTTGTCTCTGTTGTGAGCGCCTTCTACCTGTAAGCTTTGCTTAGTTGCCTTTCTAAATGTCTTGGGGATTACTAGAAAATGTGCAGTTTCTCATTATCCAGAAACCCTCACGTCTGGCATTAGATATTATTATTTTTAAGCTACTGAAGAACTAACAGAATTTTGGAATTGGGGGAAAATAATAATAACATTTTATAGCTCTTAAGAAAGAAAAAGAAAAAGAAAGGAAGGAAGGAAGGAAGGAAGGAAGGAAGGAAGGAAGGAAGGAAGGAAGGAAGGAAGGAAGAAAAGAAAGAAAGCCAGCCTGAATATCTTGGGTTTGAGGATTATTCAGTCTCCCTTTATTCCCTGGGACAATCTCCAAACAGGGAATTAAATTGATCTGCTGAGACATA
>NW_011889256.1:422560-429709 GCF_000151845.1 Pteropus vampyrus | reverse complement strand
TAGGAAGAGATAAAGCACGCTGAAAAGAGATAAAGACAGAAGATGGGAATGGCAGAAGAGAGGAGAAATACACAGGGAATACCGAGGATTCGTCTCGCCCTTCGTCAGGCTGGAGAAAGAGAGGCAGCTCAGAAAAGGGGGCGTCTCAGACGGGGAAGGACACCTAGAGGACCACGCTGGCAGGGTGGACTTCGCGACATCTGGGGGAGCGGGCACGGCCGCACGGCGGGAGGTTCCTGCGGGAGCTACGCGGTGCTTGGGCGGGGAGGGGGCGCATTCCCAGGGTGGGAGCCCCGTCGGAGCTGGGATGAGGCGCGGCACAGAGCGGACAGCTTCTGGTGGGGGGCGGGGGGGCGACTGTGAGGCCCGGCCCAGAAAGGAACTCAGAGATTGCGAGTTTGTAGTTTAGGGTAGAAGCAAAAGTCGAGGCGTCATAGTCCTTGAAGAGGAAATAGACATATGCCTATGGAACAATTTCAGGTCAAGGATTAGCTTTGGGTGATTTATATTTATCGCCTAAGAAAGAAAACCCTTAAATCCGCACCAACAGTGCCTTCTGATGGAGTAAGTGCTGCGCATAGGACATTTTTCTTTCTCTCGGGAGGAAAAGAAAAGATTTAAGTTAGTGAGATGGTGATTATGAAGCCCACTCTTGGTAATTACTCAGAAAGTTGCAGGTTTAGGGGATGTTACTTGGTTTAAAACATATGGACAGACTTAGAAGAAGGAGAACAAGCTGTGCCTCCATGTGACCGGAAAAGCAGCACACAGCTAAGAAGGCTCTCTTAAGATGGCACGTTTGATTGTAAAATATCTAGGGAACTGACAGTAGTTTAAGGACAGAATCTAAAACACGCGAGAGGTGACTGAGGGCGAGGCGAAGCAGCCCCACCTGGAAGCTGCCAAAGGAAACAGATGCACAGTAAACACTTCGAAGTCGCTGCCAAAAACCTTAGGACAGCTGCTGGAGGTGAGCCGCCGGCCGGGGACTGGTTCACGAAGATTTCTTTTCCTTCTGAGCGCTCCGAACGGGGGCCACACTCTGGTTTAGCAAAATGAGCCTGGGAGAGAACGCCGAGGGTGTGAAGCAAATGCACCCGTTTTAAAGAGGGAAGTGACCACCCACAGAATCAAATAATGAAGGCCACAGGGCGGATGAAAGTGAATGCGAAGCGGAAAATCAGAAGCACGAGAAGGTGTCCTACAGATGTCAAAGGAAGGAGAGAAAGGTAAGGTTTAAGCCTGAACACGAGGGACTCAGCTCATTCGACAGGAGAAAGAGGCGAAGCCTCGGAGGGGGCGGGGAGGCGCCCTTTGATGGCTTTCGGGATTAAGAGGTGGCAGAAACAGGAGCTAACGAGGCAATGCCACGCGGAAGATCAAGAAAACTCGTTCAATGCCAGATGCCGCAAGCGAAGGAGCGTGCGCAGCGTGACAAACAGCCGGGGGAGAAAGAGCCCTTTGAACGTGAGGAGGCCTCGGGGACAGTTCTGCTGCCAAGACGATCTCCAGAGAGAGCCGGGCTCGGATTCTAAACGTGTGCTTCTCTGTCGCTTCGAGCTGGGCGGACGCCCTTTCCCTTCCCCATCTCAGCTTTGTGACGGGGAAATCAGAGGTCACGGTGCCCAGACCAGAGGGTTCTCGTGCAGTGCCGTCTTCGGCGTGTTTGCACGGATTCATGTCGCGAGCCTTTCTGTGATGATCACGTGCCATGTGCCATGTGCCTGTCCGTCCTACATGCCGAATGTATAGAAATGGAGGTATCAAAATTAGTTCTTTTCTGGAATTTAAAATCTGGTGGAGGGGGAGGGGGGGCAAGTGACAAACGTTTAATGTGGAAGCCAGAGCATGGAGGGAAAAATAAAAATAGCACGTGAGGAAGGGTGCCGTTTCAGCCCACGCCGTGAGGAACTTGCTAGAAGTCAAGTCTGACAACGTGCGTGTTTGCACATGTGTGCGTGTTTGTACATGTGTGCGTGGACTACTAGATACGAGGTAAATGAGGGACGTGCGGTTGTGTGACATTACGCCCGAGGCTACTAGAAACGGAAGCCCGAACTGAAGAGAAGTCTCAGAACGAGATAAAGGAAGTCTCAGAACGAGATTAGGGATGAGGTGCTTTTAGAATACGAACAAACAATCTCATCAGACAAATCGTGATTATTAGTTTAAAAGTCATTCTAGATGAATGGTGGGTGAAACACATGGATGCCTCATCAGGACATGACGTAGCATTGCGAGCAAAAACGAGCTGCCACAGTGACCCGGGGCGGGGGCGGGGGGACAGGAGGTGGAAAGGCCAGCCTCCATGTACGGGGGCTCTGGACCCATGACGAAGGCCACATCCAGGTGAGTGAGGCGAGTGTGGAGATGAGACAGCTGTAGTTAAGTCACATCAAACGGATTATAACAAAATACGGCCAAACGGAGTTCGTTGGTGCAATATTTGAACAGAACTTGACGTGTGGGTTTCTGAGCCAGACCTAAGTTTGAATTATGATTCTGACCATCCCAGGGACTTTGAGAAACTCAATTAACCACCCAGCTTCATACAGAGTCACCTGTCAGGTGTACTCGAAGGAGCGCTAACAAAACCACGGGCTGCTTCGTGCCAAGTTTCACGTGAGACTTAGAAGCCCCGGTGAGCATGCAGAAAGCTGGAAACGTGGTAACGGTTTTGGCCACGGGCTTTGACTGTTACCGTCAGACCCCAGCCGCAGTGGCACAAACGCGTTGGTTATTCACTTTCCTCCTGGTACAAAACGGACAGCCCAGGACCGATACCGTGTTCCCTGACATCCTCACAGACACGGCCCGCCGGCCTGCTTCTGCCATCCTCAGCGTCTCATTTCTACCCTTCAGCAGCCATCGCATTTACTTCCCAGAGCGGAAGCCAGAAGGAGGATGGGAACAAAATGGACCTATGTCACTTAGTTTGTTGTCTCAAAGAACCTTCGCCGACACGCTGGTCACCCCCTTCAGTTGCATCTCACTGGCCACCCCACCCCTGGCAGCAAGGGGAGTTAGAGACGTGGCCCACAATGGGACACACGGCCACCGGGAGTGAAGCCAGCGTCTGCTGCTGGGGAAGGATGGGTCCATGGCTAGTGTCCCCACCAGCCGGCTCTGCCACAGCGTTTGATTAGACTGTACTGAGGATGGGCTCGAAGGAACAGGACAGCCAAAGGACTCGGTGTGCTGTCACAAGGATGGCATACACCAAAACTGGGGAACCAGCAGGAAAGCTAAACAGACGCTTTGGAAGCAAAGTCTGGCCACGTTGTTCAGCTGACAATGTCCTGGACCCCTCCCCAGAGCACGCTGACTCCCTGAAACGGGCTGCCCTGTCCCCGCTCAGGGAGAACTAAGGGCGTCATGAGACCATCGGCGATACGGGTCACACAGGGTTAATAAGTCATTTTCAGCACGCTATTGTGCTTTATATTAGAAAACGGAGGGTAAAAGCAATGGATCATGAAGCTTTAAATTATATCTTCCCGAGCGTGGTAAAAAAAAAAAAGGTAAACTTCTGAAGAGATAATACATTCAAAACAGACAGAAGGTAGCACACATCAGGATCCTAAATAAAGAAACCAAATCACACATTATTCAAAGAAGGCTTCTAGACACACAATGAAATTGCATTGATAAGAAGATTTAAAGTATTTTTAGAGGCAGCAGGAAATACTAGGATCAAGTGAATATCACAGAGAATGTTTACACAAAGTCTCAGCTAAAGGATTTTCAGAGTTTCAGGGAAAGAAAGAGCCTTTCTATAATAGGTTGAAAAGAAAATATGCAATATGCAGATCACGTCCTCGCACACAATTAGTGTGAAATATGAAGATAATTAGCAATGACTCAGGGAAAATGACCACAGGACGGTTACAAAGAATGTTGTCAACTTAACAGAATACAGGATCATGGTTTTGGCGGTAAGCGACATCCTGAATGCTTGCCTTTGGATCAGCATGTGAAAGAAGAAGAGGCATTTATGGTTTTATTTTACATTTTTTTAAGCAGCAGCTTGGTGCTCTGTATACATAATGAAGAGAGGCGCGTGGAAAACGGGGTAGAAATATAATACTTGGGCTTAAAGCACTACACTGTAAAATAATTTTGGTGGGAATCTCGGGTATATGAGCAAGTTTAAGAACTGTCGCCAGCACACGGGGCCTCACCGAGAAATCTAATAAGACTCTGAAATAATAAAAGTGTTTATAGAGGTTAAAATAAGATTATTATAGAAAATTGAAGAATATACAAATTATTTAAGGAGGCGAAGGACCGTAGGACCTGAATGCAACTTGGAAAAAAAAAAAAGATGCAAACAGCTAAATACAACAAAAACTTTATAGCAAGTGTTTCCCGGGGTCTTTGCTGGCCTCAGAGTCACAGGTAAACGAGAAGCTCACAAAGGAAAGCCCTGTCTCCACCCGAACAGGCTGGAGGCAAGAGTCGTGTGCGCTCCTGAACTCTAGCCTGTTGGCGGGTGGCAAAGACTTGCCATGGGAGATGTCAAGGCTGTCTTGGCACGATGCCATCAGCTTGTGTTTTTCAAAGCTGGTTTGATTTCTTCTGAATTCTATGATCCACAAGTGACCTGATTTTGCCTTATATTATTGCTTAAATACAGGGAAGAGAGCTGAACGCATTGGCCCATTGTCAATAGAAGCTCTCGTCAGGACCCAGAATTATGTCACCATGAATAAGCTCTCATCAGGACCTAGAATTATGTCACCATGAATAAGCTCTCATCAGGACCTAGAATTATGTCACCATGAATAACCTCTCATCAGGACCTAGAATTATGTCACCACGAATAACTAGGAGTTTGGTTAACGTTAATCTGCGCTGAGACATAATTTTTATAGCCTCCTACCTGAAATAATCAAAAATGAAGACAAATCGTGTGGAATGACAATCTCCACAACACTATGACTCAGGAAACGAAAGACCATAGTCCCGAGAGGTCAAGAAACAAACAAGGTGACCCGCAGGCTTGTCCTCATGCACCAGCTTGAGGGAGCCTGCAGGTGGCGACACGCCAGCTCCGGACTTGGGTAACACAAGGCAGCGTGAGGTCTCAGGACAGAGACAGTGAGGAGTGAGTGCCTCAGAGAAACTCGGTCACACACAGAGGGGTCTCCGCGGGTATTTGGCTGAGTACTGATCAGTGCATGTGAGCAAGGGGCCTACTGGAGGCTGGAGGAAGAACCAACCAAAAGGATGACCTGTCACACCGCCTGGTGCTCAGACAGGGCCAGGAACAGTGACCGTTCCCACCAGCCGAGTGGAAAACCTCCAGGTCCTACACGGAGAAGGTTTTGCCTCAGTAATGGGATGCGCGGTCATCCCACTTTGGTCAATGAAGGACCACGTATACCACGTGGCTCCACAGGTTATAACGGAGCCGAAGAATCTCTATCGTAACCATCGAAACATCATAAGGAACTGCATCGCTCCCGTGTTTGTGACACCGGTGTAAGCAAACCCACCGCCCTGCCGGTCGTATTAAAGTGTAGCGCATACGATTACGCGCAGTACGGAATGCTTGAAAATGACAATAAATGACAATAAATGCTGCTGGTTTGTGTATTCTCTACATTATCCCTTTTATCATTATTTTAGAGTGTACTCTTTCCAACATAAAAAGAAGAAGGTTTCTGTAACACAGTAAGCCGTGTGACGGCCGCCGCACTGAGCTCGTGTTTCTTGTCTCTTAACTGCATTGTTTTCGCCTGTGGTTGACTTAATCTCACGGTGTTTTGTACAGTGACGCGCCACACAGGCTCAGAGCCCAGAAGCATGACGCTGGACCGTATGGCCAGGGTGTGGGGCGGGCTACACCATTTAGGTGTGTAAGTGCACTGCGTAATACTTGCACAATGAGACCATCTCCTGAGGACACATCTCATGGAATGTGTCCCCACTGCTAAGCATGACTGTCATTAGACCTAAGCTAATCACTGCGGCACAAATCATAAAAGCAAGCCCTTCAAGGATCAAACTGCTTGCAAGTGACATTACTTTATTCCACGACAAAGCTCAAGAGTAGTCATAGGAATACGAAGCATCCAATGGCATATAAGGTAAAATTCACACTATCTGCCAATCTAGAATTCTATTCCAACAAAAATAACTTTCGAATAAAGGCAAAATAAAGACTCTTCAGACATAGAGAAGCTGGAAGAACTCGCCAGGAATAACCCACCACTAAGAGACCTGTTAACGAACATCACACAAGCAGAAAAGAAAAGGGGTACTCAGTGGAAATAGAGACCCACACGAAGAAATACACAGCCCTAAAAGGAGGATTTTTTGATTAACTATGTAAGATGTTTTGGTGTTATTTCAATCTCTTTAAAAGACAATCTTTTTAAAGGGAATGAATGACAAGAAAATGTGGGTTTTTAACAAATGTAAACACAAATTTTAGGACAACAGGAGCACAAATACCAGGAGTAGAATTATACTATTGTAAAGTTTCTATTTGATAACTAATGTGGCATAATGTCGCTTGAAAGTAGCCTGTGATATTTTTTGAATGTAGAGGCATGCCTCACTGCATCATGCCTTCCTTACTGCCCTTCCCAGATAGTGCATTGCCATCAACATCAAGGCAAGGCCCTCCGCCAACACAAACTCCGCCACTCCCTGAAGGCGCAGGTGACGGTTAGCATTTATTAGCAATAGAGTATTTTTTAATTAATGTACGTACACTGTTGTTTAGTCACAGTGCTGTTGCATGCTTAACACACGACAGTGCATCGAAAACACAGCATTTATGCGCACAGGGAAACCAAAAAATTGTGCGACTCCCTTTATTGCGATATTTCTTGATCGCGGTGATCTGGAACTGAACCCACAATATCTCTGAGATATGCCTGTATTCTATAACCCCCCACACCCACTAAAATATAGAACAACAGCTTATGCCTAACAAGCCAACAAGATGGATAAAACAGAAATTTTTTAAAGATGCGAATGATCTCGAAGAAGCCAGAAAAGGGAGGAGAGGGAAATGAAGAAAAAGGGGACAAAGACAAAACAAACAGCGCGATGACAGATTTGAATAAAAACATATCAACGATCGCATTACGCGTACGTGGTCTAAATATCGTAACTAAAAGGCAGAGATTGTCAGAT